>NW_026043989.1:900000-1183510 GCF_937001465.1 Orcinus orca
ACCTTTCCCCTTAAGCAAGCATAAGTTGGTTTTCTACATTTGAGACCCTGTTCTGTTTTGTAATCCAGTTCCTGTGTAGCCAAGTTTACATTCCGTGTATTAGTGATATCCTATGATGTTTCTTTTTCTGTGTGACTTATTTCAGTTAGAATCATCATACCTGATTCCACTCATTATGCTGCTACGGGCCTGATGACATAGATTTCATTGCTGAGTGATATTGCATTGTACGTAATTACAAACATAGCTTTATCCATTTTTCACTATCTGCGATATTGAACTTGTACCGTAAACGAGGTTCTTGAAAACAGAGCCCTCCCAAACTTTGGGGTGGCTGTGTCTTTTTGATTTTAATTTCCCTAAGCTATAGGACCATAAGTGGAAGTGCCCTAGGCACTGTTGCTTTGTTTTTTAGATGTTTCAGGAAACGCCATACACTTCTCAGGAGTGGCTGTTGGCAATTTACATCCCGCCCATCAGCATAACAAGGCTCCCAGTTCTCCATGGCCTGTCCTGCCTTTCTGGATTTTACACTTTATTCAGATGGCCCTTTTGACCCGGGGAAGTGAGACTTCATTGTAGTGCAGATTTCCTTTGCAAGATTGCTTGCTTGGCCAAAAAGGGCGTATGTGTTTTTTCCTGAATATATTCAGGAAAAACCGCATACGCCCTTTTTGGCCAAGTGCATCATTGTGGACGTTCTGCCTCTTTTCCTATGCTTTAAATGCAATTCCAGTCTACCTCCTGAAATCGGTTTCCTGCAATTCTGCCCCGCTTTCAAGTCCTCTTGGCAGCCTTACTTCAGTATATTTTTGGACGATAGCTGTCATTTATAACTCTGCAGGTTTGTGAATTACAGTGCCCGTGAGCTCCTTTCTTCAACTCGCTTTCTTGTGAGCTGGCCGCAACACCGCAGGATTGCTTCAGGCCCTAATCTGGTTCCGGCACGGCACGCTGAGCCTTTGGTTAATTCCTCTTCCTGGTGGGAAATGAGAGTTAAATTTGCCCGTCCAGACACCTCCAGCTAGTCTCTCATTGGTTCTCCCTATTCCTGTTCATCTTCTGCAGAAATTGCAAACTGGGCCAAACAGGAGGTTAAAGGCACTGACTCTCCAAGTCGGGAGAGTGTTAGTAAAGCGTCTGGAATATTGTACCCGAGTACCAGGGGATGAAAACTGAGACATATTTGAACACGTCTCCCGATCACACGGTTGATCATACTCTGGGGTCCACATGCATGTTTTAGCTGAAGGAAGAATCCCTTAAACCTGGAGAGCTGAGACCCGTGGAATGGGTACCATGCAATATGACTTTAAGGGGTATTCATTTGCTCACCGAACCTCTCCAATCCTATCACTGCTGCGTTTATGCCCCTCTACACACGCTTGATTCTCTTTCGGAGAAATAGCAATCCATAGGTTTTTAGATACTTACTAATCAGCTACATTCTTAGGCGTTTAATATGGGGTGTTGAGTCCATTTCGTTGAGCAAGGAATAGCTCTTGTCTATTCCATATTTAGCTTAAGGAACTTTATCTGTGCTCATTTCAATCTCTGGTTTTATGCAGCACCCCAACTCACCTTTCCCCTTAAGCAAGCATAAGTTGGTTTTCTAAATTTGAGACCCTGTTCTGTTTTCTACTCCAGTTCCTGTGTAGCCAAGTTGATATTCCCTGTATTAGTGATATCTTATGATGTTTCTTTTTCTGTGTGACTTATTTCAGTTAGAATCATCATACCTGAATACACTCATTATGCTGCTACGGGCCTGATGACATAGATGTCAGTGCTGAGTGATACTGCATTGTACGTTAGTACCACAATTTCTTTATCCATTTTTCGCTTTCTGCGATATTGAACTTGTACCGTAAACGAGGTTCTTGTAAACAGAGCCGTCCCAAAGTTTGGGGTGGCTGTGTGTTTTTGATTTTAATTTCCCTAAGCTATAGGACCATAAGTGGAAGTGCCCTAGGCTCTGTTGCTTTGTTTTATAGATGTTTCAGGAAACACCATACACTTCTCCCAAGTGGCTGTTGGCAATTTACATCCCGCCCATCAGCATAACAAGGCTCCCAGTTCTCCATGGCCTGTCCTGCCTTTCTGGATTTTACACTTTTTTCAGATGGCCCTTTTGACCGGGGGGAAGTGACACTTCATTGTAGTGCAGATTTCCTTTGCAAGCTTGCTTGGTTGGCCAAAAAGGGCGTATGCGTTTTTTCCTGAATATATTCAGGAAAAAACGCATACGCCCTTTTTGGCCAAGTGCATCATTGTCGACGTTCTGCCTCTTTTCCTATGCTTTAAATGCAATTCCAGTGTACCTCCTGAAATTGGTTTCCTGCAATTCTGCCCTGTTTTCAAGTCCTCTTGGCAGCCTTACTTCACTATATTTTTGGACGATAGCTGTCATTTATAACTCTGCAGGTTTGTGAATTACAGTGCCCCTGAGCTCCTTTCTTCAACTCGCTTTCTAGTGAGCTGGCCGCAACACCGCATGATTGCTTCAGGCCCTAATCTGGTTCCGGCATGGCACACTGAGCCTTTGGTTAATTCCTCTTCCTCGTTGGAAATGAGAGTTAATTTGGCCCGTCCAGACACCTCCAGCTAGTCTCTCATTGGTTCTCCCTATTCCTGTTCATCTTCTGCAGAAATTGCAAACTGGGCCAAACAGGAGGTTAAAGGCACTGACTCTCCAAGTCAGGAGAGTGTTAGTAAAGCATCTGGAATGTTGCACCCGAGTACCAGGGGACGAAAACTGAGACATATTTGAACTCGTCTCCCAATCACACGGTTGATCATACTCTGGGTTCCACATGCATGTTTTAGCTGAAGGAACAATCCCTTAAATCTGGAGAGTTGAGACCTGTGGAATGGGTACCATGCAATATGTCTTCAAAGGGTCTTCATTTGCTCACCGAACCTCTCCAATCCTATCACTGCTGCGTTTATGCCCCTGTACACACGCTTGATTCTCTTTCGGAGACATAGCAATCCAGAGGTTTTAAGATACTAGTCAGGTAAATTCTTAGGTGTTTAATATGGGGTTTTGAGTCCATTTCGTTGAGCAAGGAGTAGCTCTTGTCTATTCCATATTTGGCTTAAGGAACTTTATCTGTGCTCATTTCAATCTCTGGTTTTATGCAGCACCCCAACTAACCTTTCCCCTTAAGCAAGCATAAGTTGGTTTTCTAAATTTGAGTCCCTGTTCTGTTTTGTAATTCAGTTCCTGTGTAGCCAAGTTTACATTCCGTGTATTAGTGATATCTTATGATGTTTCTTTTTCTGTGTGACTTATTTCAGTTAGAATCATCATACCTGAATCCACTCATTATGCTGCTACAGGCCTGATGACATAGATTTCATTGCTGAGTGTTATTGTATTGTACATAAGTACCACAACTTGTTTATCCATTTTTTGCTTTCTGCGATATTGAAGTTGTACCGTTAATGAGGTTCTTGTACACAGAGCCGTCCCAAACATTGGGGTGGCTGTGTCTTTTAGATTTTAATTTCCCTAAGCTATAGGACCATAAGTGGAAGTGCCCTAGGCTCTGTTGCTTTGTTTTTTAACTGTTTCAGGAAACACCATACACTTCTCCAGAGTGGCTGTTGGCAATTTACATCCCGCCCATCAGCATAACAAGGCTCCCAGTTCTCCATGGCCTGTCCTGCCTTTCTGGATTTTACACTTTTTTCAGATGGCCCTTTTGACCGGGGGGAAGTGAGACTTCATTGTAGTGCAGATTTCCTTTGCAAGCTTGCTTGGTTGGCCAAAAAGCGCGCATGCGTTTTTTCCTGAATATATTCAGGAAAGAACGCATACGCGCTTTTTGGCCAAGTGCATCATTGTCGAAGTTCTGCCTCTTTTCCTATGCTTTAAATGCAATTCCAGTCTACCTCCTGAAATCGGTTTCCTGCAATTCTGACCCGCTTTCAAGTCCTCTTGGCAGCCTTACTTCAGTATATTTTTGGACGATAGCTGTCATTTATAACTCTGCAGGTTTGTGAATTACAGTGCCCCTGAGCTCCTTTCTTCAACTCGCTTTCTTGTGAGCTGAACGCAATACCGCAGGATTGCTTCAGGCCCTAATCTGGTTCCGGCACGGCACGCTGAGCCTTTGGTTAATTCGTCTTCCTGGTGGGAAATGAGAGCTAATTTTACCCGTCCAGACACCTCCAGCTAGTCTCTCATTGATTCTCCCTATTCCTGTTCATCTTCTGCAGAAATTGCAAACTGGGCCAAACAGGAGGTTAAAGGCACTGACTCTCCAAGTCGGGAGAGCGTTAATAAAGCGTATGGAAGGTTGCACCCGAGTACCAGGGGAGGACAACTGAGACATATTTGAACACGGCTCCCGATCACACGGTTGATCATACTCTGGCTTCAACATGCATGTTTTAGCTGAAGAAAGAATCCCTTAAACCTGGTGAGTTGAGACCCGTGGAATGGGTACCATGCAATATGACTTCAAAGGGTCTTCATTTGCTCACCGAACCTCTCCAATCTTATCACTCCTGCGTTTATGCCCCTGTACACACGCTTGATTCTCTTTCGGAGACATAGCAATCCATAGGTTTTAAGATACTTACTGGTCAGGTACATTCTTAGGCGTTTAATATGGGGTGTTGAGTCCATTTCGTTGAGCAAGGAGTAGCTCTTGTCTATTCCATATTTGACTTAAGGAACTTTATCTGTGCTCATTTCAATCTCTGGTTTTATGCAGCACCCCAACTCACCTTTCCCCTTAAGAAAGCATAAGTTGGTTTTCTAAATTTGAGACCCTGTTCTGTTTTGTAATTCAGTTCCTGTGTAGCCAAGTTTACATTCCGTGTATTAGTGATATCTTATGATGTTTCTTTTTCTGTGTGACTTATTTTAGTTAGAATCATCATACCTGAATCCACTCATTATGCTGCTGCGGGCTTGATGACATAGATTTCGTTGCTGAGTGATATTGCATTGTACGTAAGTACCACAACTTCTTTATCCATTTTTCATTTTCTGCGATATTAAACTTGTACCGTTAACGAGGTTCTTGTAAACAGAGCCATCCCAAACTTTGGGGTGGCTGTGTGTTTTTGATTTTAATTTCCCTAAGCTATAGGACCATAAGTGGAAGTGCCCTAGGCTCTGTTGCTTTGTTTTTTAGATGTTTCAGGAAACACCATAGACTTCTCCCCAGTGGCTGTTGGCAATTTACATCCCGCCCATCAGCATAACAAGGCTCCCAGTTCTCCATGGCCTGTCCTGCCTTTCTGGATTTTACACTTTTTTCTGATGGCCCTTTTGACCGGGGGGAAGTGAGACTTCATTGTGGTGCAGATTTCCTTTGCAAGCTTGCTTGGTTGGCCAAAAAGTGCGTATGCGTTTTTTCCTGAATATATTCAGGAAAAAACACATACGCCCTTTTTGGCCAAGTGCATCATTTTCAACGTTCTGCCTCTTTCCCTATGCTTTAAATGCAATTCCAGTCTACCTTCTGAAATCGGTTGCCTGCAATTCTGCCCCGCATTCAAGTCCTCTTGGCAGCCTTTCTTCACTATATTTTTGGACGATAGCTGTCATTTATAACTCTGTAGGTTTGTGAATTACAGTGCCGCTGAGCTCCTTTATTCAACTCGCTTTCTTGTGACCTGGCCGCAACACCGCAGGATAGCTTCAGGCCCTAATCTCTTTCTGGCACGGCATGCTGAGCCTTTGGTTAATTCCTCTTCCTGGTTGGAAATGAGAGTTAAATTTGCCCGTCCAGACACCTCCAGCTAGTCTCTCATTGGTTCTCCCTATTCCTGTTCATCTTCCACTGAAATTTTAGACTGGGCCAAACAGGAGGTTAAAGGCACTGACTCTCCAAGTCGGGAGAGTGTTAGTAAAGCGTCTGGAATGTTGCACCCGAGTACCAGGGGACGACAACTGAGACATATTTGAACACGTCTCCCGATCACACGGTTGATCATACTCTGGGTTCCACATGCATGTTTTACCTGAAGGAAGAATCCCTTAAAACTGGAGAGCTGAGACCCGTGGAATGGGTACCATGCAATATGATTTCAAAGGGTATTCATTTGCTCACCGAACCTCTCCAATCCTATCACTGCTGCGTTTATGCCCCTGTACACACGCTTGGTTCTCTTTCGGAGAAATAGCAATCCATAGGTTTTAAGATACTTACTAATCAGCTACATTTTTAGGCGTTTAATATGGGGTGTTGAGTCCATCTCGTTGAACAAGAGGTAGCTCTTGTCTATTCCATATTTAGCTTAAGGAACTTTATCTGTGCTCATTTCAATCTCTGGTTTTATGCAGCACCCCAACTCACCTTTCCCCTTAAGAAAGCATAAGTTGGTTTTCTAAATTTGAGACCCTGTTCTGTTTTGTAATTCAGTTCCTGTGTAGCCAAGTTTACATTCCGTGTATTAGTGATATCTTATGATGTTTCTTTTTCTGTGTGACTTATTTCAGTTAGAAACATCATACCTGAATCCACTCATTATGCTGCTGCGGGCCTGATGACATAGATTTCATTGCTGAGTGATATTGCATTGTACGTAAGTACCACAACTTCTTTATCCATTTTTCATTTTCTGCGATATTGAACTTGTACCGTTAACGAGGTTCTTGTAAACAGAGCCATCCCAAACATTGGGGTGGCTGTGTCTTTTAGATTTTAATTTCCCAAGCTATAGGACCATAAGTGGAAGTGCCCTAGGCTCTGTTGCTTTGTTTTTTAACTGTTTCAGGAAACACCATACACTTCTCCCGAGTGGCTGTTGGCAATTTACATCCCGCCCATCAGCATAACAAGGCTCCCAGTTCTCCATGTCCTATCCTGCCTTTCTGGATTTTACACTTTTTTCAGATGGCCCTTTTGACCTGGGGAAGTGAGACTTCATTGTAGTGCAGATTTCCTTTGCAAGCTTGCTTGGTTGGCCAAAAAGGGCGTATGCGTTTTTTCCTGAATATATTCAGGAAAGAACGCATACGCCCTTTTTGGCCAAGTGCATCAGTGTCGAAGTTCTGCCTCTTTTCCTATGCTTTAAATGCAATTCCAGTCTACCTCCTGAAATCGGTTTCCTGCAATTCTGCCCCGCTTTCAAGTCCTCTTGGCAGCCTTACTTCAGTATATTTTTGGACGATAGCTGTCATTTATAACTCTGCAGGTTTGTGAATTACAGTGCCCCTGAGCTCCTTTCTTCAATTCGCTTTATTGTGAGCTGGCTGCAATATCGCAGGATTGCTTCAGGCCCTAATCTGGATCCGGTACGGCACGCTGAGCTTTTGGTTAATTCCTCTTCCTGGTGGGAAATGAGAGCTAAATTTACCCGTCCAGACACCTCCAGCTAGTGTCTCATTGGTTCTCCCTATTCCTGTTCATCTTCTGCAGAAATTGCAAACTGGGCCAAACAGGAGGTTAAAGGCACTGACTCTCCAAGTCGGGAGAGTGTTAGTAAAGCGTCTGGAATGTTGCACCCGAGTACCAGGGGACGAGAACTGAGACATATTTGAACACGTCTCCCAATCACACAGTTGATCATACTCTGGGTTCCACATGCATGATTTAGCTGAAGGAAGAATCCCTTAAACCTGGAGAGTTGAGACCCGTGGAATGGGTACCATGCAATATGACTTCAAAGGGTCTTCATTTGCTCACCGAACCTCTCCAATCCTATCACTGCTGCGTTTATGCCCCTGTACACATGCTTGATTCTCTTTCGGAGCCATAGCGATCGATAGGTTTTAAGATACTTACTAGTCAGGTACATTCTTAGGCGTTTAATATGGGGTGTTGAGTCCATTTCGTTGAGCAAGGAGTAGCTCTTGTCTATTCCATATTTGGCTTAAGGAACTTTATCTGTGCTCATTTCAATCTCTGGTTTTATGCAGCACCCCAACTCACCTTTCCCCTTAAGCAAGCATAAGTTGGTTTTCTAAATTTGAGACCCTGTTCTCTTTTGTAATTCAGTTCCTGTGTAGCCAAGTTGACATTCCCTGTATTAGTGATATCTTATGATGTTTCTTTTTCTGTGTGACTTATTTCAGTTAGAATCATCATACCAGAATCCACTCATTATGCTGCTACGGGCCTGATGACATAGATGTCAGTGCTGAGTGATACTGCATTGTACGTAAGTACCACAATTTCTTTATCCATTTTTCGCTTTCTGCGATATTGAAGTTGTATCGTAAATGAGGTTCTTTTAAACAGAGCCGTCCCAAAGTTTGGGGTGGCTGTGTGTTTTTGATTTTAATTTCCCTAAGCTATAGGACCATAAGTGGAAGTGCCCTAGGCTCTGTTGCTTTGTTTTTTAGATGTTTCAGGAAACACCATACACTTCTCCCGAGTGGCTGTTGGCAATTTACATCCCGCCCATCAGCATAACAAGGCTCCCAGTTCTCCATGGCCTGTCCTGCCTTTCTGGATTTTACACTTTTTTCAGATGGCCCTTTTGACCTGGGGAAGTGAGACTTCATTGTAGTGCAGATTTCCTTTGCAAGCTTGCTTGGTTGGCCGAAAAGGGCGTATGCGTTTTTTCCTGAATATATTCAGGAAAAAACGCATACGCCCTTTTCGGCCAAGTGCATCATTGTCGACGTTCTGCCTCTTTTCCTATGCTTTAAATGCAATTCCAGTCTACCTCCTGAAATCGGTTTCCTGCAATTCTGCCCCGCTTTCAAGTCCTCTTGGCAGCCTTACTTCAGTATATTTTTGGACGATAGCTGTCATTTATAACTCTGCAGGTTTGTGAATTACAGTGCCCCTGAGCTCCTTTCTTCAACTCGCTTTCTTTTGAGCTGGCCGCAACACCGCATGATTGCTTCAGGCCCTAATCTGGTTCCGGCACGGCATGCTGAGCCTTTGGTTAATTCCTCTTCCTTGTTGGAAATGAGAGTTAATTTGGCCCGTCCAGACACCTCCAGCTAGTCTCTCATTGGTTCTCCCTATTCCTGTTCATCTTCTGCAGAAATTGCAAACTGGGCCAAACAGGAGGTTAAAGGCACTGACTCTCCAAGTCGGGAGAGCGTTAATAAAGCGTATGGAAGGTTGCACCCGAGTACCAGGGGAGGACAACTGAGACATATTTGAACACGTCTCCCGATCACATGGTTGATCATACTCTGGGTTCCACATGCATGTTTTAGCTGAAGGAAGAATCCCTTAAACCTGGAGAGTTGAGACCCGTGGAATGGGTACCATGCAATATGACTTCAAAGGGTCTTCATTTGCTCACCGAACCTCTCCAATCCTATCACTGCTGCGTTTATGCCCCCGTACACATGCTTGATTCTCTTTCGGAGACATAGCAATCCATAGGTTTTTTTTTTTTTTTTTTTTTTTTTGCGGTATGGGGTTCTCTCACTCCTGTGGCCTCTCCCATTGCGGAGCACAGGCTCCGGACGCGCAGGCTCAGCGGCCATGGCTCACGGGCCCAGCTGCTCCGCGGCATGAGGGATCTTCCCGGACCGAGGCACGAACACATGCCCCTGCATCGACAGGCGGACTCTCAACCACTGCGCCACGAGGGAAGCCCAATCCATAGGTTTTAAGATAGTTACTAGTCAGGTACATTCTTAGGCGTTTAATATGGGGTGTTGAGTCCATTTCGTTGAGCAAGGAGTAGCTCTTGTCTATTCCATATTTGGCTTAAGAAACTTTATCTGTGCTCATTTCAATCTCTGGTTTTATGCAGCACCCCAACTCACCTTTCCCCTTAAGCAAGCATAAGTTGGTTTTCTACATTTGAGACCCTGTTCTGTTTTGTAATCCAGTTCCTGTGTAGCCAAGATTACATTCCGTGTATTAGTGATATCTTATGATGTTTCTATTTCTGTGTGACTTATTTCAGTTAGAATCATCATACCTGAATCCACTCATTATGCTGCTATGGGCCTGATGACATAGATTTCATTGCAGACTGATATTGCATTGTACGTAACTACCACAACTTCTTCATCCATTTTTCACTTTCTGCGATATTGAACTTGTTCCATAAACGAGGTTCTTGTAAACAGAGCCGTCCCAAACTTTGGGATGGCTGTGTCTTTTTGATTTTAATTTCCCTAAGCTATAGGACCATAAGTGGAAGTGCCCTAGGCTCTGTTGCTTTGTTTTTTAGATGTTTCAGGAAACACCATACACTTCTCCCGAGTGGCTGTTGGCAATTTACATCCCGCCCATCAGCATAACAAGGCTCCCATTTCTCCATGGCCTGTCCTGCCTTTCTGGATTTTACACTTTTTTCAGATGGCACTTTTGACCCGGGGGAAGTGAGACTTCATTGTTGTGCAGATTCCTTTGCAAAATGGCTTGGTTGACCAAAAAGGGCGTATGCGTTTTTTCCTAAATATATTCAGGAAAAAACGCATATGCCCTTTTTGGCCAAGTGCATCATTGTCCACGTTCTGCCTCTTTTCCTATGCTTTCAATGCAATTCCTGTCTACCTCCTGAAATCGGTTTACTGCAATTCTGCCCCGCTTTCAAGTCCTCTTGGCAGCCTTACTTCAGTATATTTTTGGACGATAGCTGTCATTTATAACTGTGCAGGTTTGTGAATTACAGTGCCCCTGAGCTCCTTTCTTCAACTCGCTTTCTTGTGAGCTGGCCGCAACACCGCAGGATTGCTTCAGGCCCTAATCTGGTTCCAGCACGGCGCGCTGAGCATTTGGTTAATTCATCTTCCTGGTGGGAAATGAGAGTTAAATTTGCCCATCCAGACACCTCCAGCTAGTCTGTCATTGGTTCTCCCTATTCCTGGAAATATTCCGCAGAAATTGCAAACTGGGCCAAACAGGAGGTTAAAGGCACTGACTCTCCAAGTCGGGAGAGTGTTAGTAAAGCTTCTGGAATGTTGCAGCCAAGTACCAGGGGACGAGAACTGAGACATATTGGAACACGTCTCCCGATCACACGGTTGATCATACTCTGGGTTCCACATGCATGTTTTAGCTGAAGGAAGAATCCCTTAAACCTTGAGAGTTGAGACCCGTGGAATGGGTACCATGCAATATGACTTCAAAGGGTCTTCATTTGCTCACTGAACCTCAACAATCCTATCACTGCTGCGTTTATGCCCCTGTACACATGCTTGATTCTCTTTCAGAGACATAGCAATCCATAGGTTTTAAGATACTTACTAGTCAGGTACATTCTTAGGCGTTTAATATGGGGTGTTGAGTCCATTTCGTTGAGCAAGGATTAGCTCTTGTCTATTCCATATTTGGCTTAAGGAACTTTATCTGTGCTCATTTCAATCTCTGGTTTTCTGCAGCACCCCAACTCACCTTTCCCCTTAAGCAAGCATAAGTTGGTTTCTAAATTTGAGACCCTGTTCTGTTTTCTAATCGAGTTCCTTTGTAGCCAAGTTTACATTCCGTGTATTAGTGACATCTTATGATGCTTGTTTTTCTGTGTGACTTATTTCAGTTAGAATCATCATACCTGAATCCACTCATTATGCTGCTGCAGGCCTGATGACATAGATTTCAGTGCTAAGTGATATTGCATTGTTCGTAAGTACCACAACTTCTTTATCCATTTTTCACTTTCTGCTATATTGAACTTGTTCTGTAAACGAGGTTCTTGTAAACAGAGCCGTCCCAAACTTTGGGGTGGCTGTGTCTTTTAGATTTTAATTTCCCTTAGCTATAGGACCATAAGTGGATGTGCCCTGGGCTCTGTTGCTTTGTTTTTTAGATGTTTCAGGAAACACGATACACTTCTCCCAAGTGGCTGTTGGCAATTTACATCCCACCCATCAGCATAACAAGGCTCCCAGTTCTCCATGGCCTGTCCTGCCTTTCTGGATTTTACACTTTTTTCAGATGGCCCTTTTGACCGGGGGAAGTGAGACTTCATTGTAGTGCAGATTTCCTTTGCAAGCTTGCTTTGTTGGCCAAAAAGGGCGTATGCGTTTTTTCCTGAATATATTCAGGAAAAAACGCATACGCACTTTTTGGCCAAGTGCATCATTGTCGACGTTCTGCGTCTTTTCCCATGCTTTAAATGCAATTCCGGTCTACCTCCTGAAATCAGTTTCCTGCAATTCTGCCCCGCTTTCAAGTCCTCTTGGCAGCCTTACTTCAGTATATTTTTGGACGATAGCTGTCATTTATAACTCTGCAGGTTTGTGAATTACAGTGCCCCTGAGCTCCTTTCTTCAACTCGCTTTCTTGTGAGCTGGCCGCAACACCGCAGGATTGCTTCAGGCCCTAATCTGGTTCCGGCCCGGCACGCTGAGCCTTTGGTTAATTCCTCTTCCTGGTGGGAAATGAGAGTTAAATTTGCCCGTCCAGACACCTCCAGCTAGTCTCTCATTGGTTCTCCCTATTCCTGTTCATCTTCCGCAGAAATTGCAAACTGGGCCAAACAGGAGGTTAAAGGCACTGACTCTCCAAGTCGGGAGAGTGTTAGTAAAGCATCTGGAATGTTGCACCCGAGTACCAGGGGACGACAACTGAGACATATTTGAACACGTCTCCCGATCACACGGTTGATCATACTCTGGGTTCCACATGCATGTTTTAGCTGAAGGAAGAATCCCTTAAACCTGGAGAGTTGAGACCCGTGGAATGGGTACCATGCAATATGACTTCAAAGGGTCTTCATTTGCTCACCGAAACTCTCCAATCCTATCACTGCTGCGTTTATGCCCCTGTACACATGCCTGATTCTCTTTCGGAGACATAGCAATCCATAGGTTTTTAGATACTTACTAGTCAGGTACACTCTTAGGCGTTTAATATGGGGTGTTGAGTCCATTTCGTTGAGCAAGGAGTAGCTCTTGTCTATTACATATTTGGCTTAAGGAACTTTATCTGTGCTCATTTCAATCTCTGGTTTTTATGCAGCACCCCAACTCACGTTTCCCCTTAAGCAAGCATAAGTTGGTTTTCTAAATTTGAGACACTGTTCTATTTTGTAATCCAGTTCCTGTGTAGACAAGTTTACATTCCGTGTATTAGTGACATCTTATGATGCTTGTTTTTCTGTGTGACTTATTTCAGTTAGAATCATCATACCTGAATCCACTCATTATGCTGCTACAGGCCTGATGACATAGATTTCACTGCTAAGTGATATTGCATTGTACGTAAGTACCACAACTTCTTGATCCATTTTTCACTTTCTGCTATATTGAACTTGTTCTGTAAACGAGGTTCTTGTAAACACAGCCATCCCAAACTTTGGGGTGGCTGTGTCTTTTTGATTTTAATTTCCCTAAGCTATAGGACCATAAGTGGAAGTGCCCTAGGCTCTGTTGCTTTGTTTTTTAGATGTTTCAGGAAACACCATACACTTCTCCTGAGTGGCTGTTGGCAATTTACATCCCGCCCATCAGCATAACAAGGCTCCCAGTTCTCCATGGCCTGTCCTGCCTTTCTGGATTTTACACTTTTTTTAGATGGCCCTTTTGACTGGGGGGAAGGGAGACTTCATTGTAGTGCAGATATCCTTTGCAAGCTTGCCTGGTTGGCCAAAAAGGGCGTATGCGTTTTTTCCTGAATATATTCAGGAAAAAACACTTACGCCCTTTTTGGCCAAGTGCATCATTGTCCACGTTCTGCCTCTTTTCCTATGCTTTAAATGCAATTCCAGTCTACCTCCTGAAATCGGTTTCCTGCAATTCTGCCCCACTTTCAAGTCCTCTTGGCAGCCTTACTTCAGTATATTTTTGGACGATAGCTGTCATTTATAACTCTGCAGGTTTGTGAATTACAGTGCCCCTGAGCTCCTTTCTTCAACTCGCTTTCTTGTGAGCTGGCCGCAACACCGCAGGATTGCTTCTGGCCCTAATCTGGTTCCGGCACGGCACGCTGAGCCTTTGGTTAATTCCTCTTCCTGGTGGGAAATGAGAGTTAAATTTGCCCGTCCAGACACCTCCAGCTAGTCTCTCATTGGTTCTCCCTATTCCTGTTCATCTTCCGCAGAAATTGCAAACTGGGCCAAACAGGAGGTTAAAGGCACTGACTCTCCAAGTCGGGAGAGTGTTAGTAAAGCATCTGGAATGTTGCACCCGAGTACCAGGGGACGAGAACGGAGACATATTGGCACACGTCTCCGAATCACACGGTTGATCATACTCTGGGTTCCACATGCATGATTTAGCTGAAGGAAGAATCCCTTAAACCTGGAGAGTTGAGACCCGTGGAATGGGTACCATGCAATATGTCTTCAAAGGGTCTTCATTTGCTCACCAAACCTCTCCAATCCTATCACTGCTGCGTTTATGGCCCTGTACACACGCTTGATTCTCTTTCGGAGACATAGCGATCCATAGGTTTTAAGATCCTTACTAGTCAGGTACATTCTTAGGCGTTTAATATGGGGTGTTGAGTCCATTTCGTTGAGCAAGGAGTAGCTCTTGTCTATTACATATTTGGCTTAAAGAACTTTATCTGTGCTCATTTCAATCTCTGGTTTTATGCAGCACCCCAACTCACCTTTCGCCTTAAGCAAGCATAAGTTGGTTTTCTAAATTTGAGACCCTGTTCTGTTTTGGAATTCAGTTCCTGTGTAGCCAAGTTTACATTCCGTGTATTACTGATATCTTATGATGTTTCTTTTTCTGTGTGACTTATTTCAGTTAGAATCATCATACCTGAATCCACTCATTATGCTGCTACGGGCCTGATGACATAGATTTCATTGCTGAGTGATATTGCATTATACGTAAGTACCACAACTTCTTTATCCATTTTTCACTTTCTGCGATATTGAAGTTGTATCGTAAATGAGGTTCTTGTAAACAGAGCCATCCCAAAGTTTGGGGTGGCTGTGTCTTTTTTATTTTAATTTCCCTAAGCTATAGGACCATAAGTGGAAGTGCCCTAGGCTCTGTTGCTTTGTTTTTTAGATGTTTCAGGAAACACCATACACTTCGCCCGAGTGGCTGTTGGCAATTTACATCCCGCCCATCAGCATAACAAGGCTCCCAGTTCTCCATGGCCTGTCCTGCCTTTCTGGATTTTACACTTTTTTCAGATGGCCCTTTTGACTGGGGGGAAGTGAGACTTCATTGTAGTGCAGATTTCCTTTGCAAGCTTGCTTGGTTGGCCAAAAAGTGCGTATGCATTTTTTCCTGAATATATACAGGAAAAAACGCATACGCACTTTTTGGCCAAGTGCATCATTGTCGACGTTCTGCCTCTTTTCCTATGCTTTAAATGCAATTCCAGTCTACCTCCTGAAATCGGTTTCGTGCAATTCTGCCCCCCTTTCAAGTCCTCTTGGCAGCCTTACATCAGTATATTTTTCGACGATAGCTGTCACTTATAACTCTGCAGGTTTGTTTAATTACAGTGCCGCTGAGCTCCTTTCTTCAACTCGCTTTCTTGTGAGCTGGCCGCAACACCGCAGGATTGCTTCAGGCCCTAATCTTGTTCCGGCACGGCACGCTGTGCCTTTGGTTAATTCCTCTTCTTGGTTGGAAATGAGAGTTAAATTTGCCCGTCCAGACACCTCCAGCTAGTCTCTCATTGGTCCTCCCTATTCCTGTTCATCTTCCGCAGAAATTGCAAACTGGACCAAACAGGAGGTTAAAGGCACTGACTCTCCAAGTCGGGAGAGTGTTAGTAAAGCATCTGGAATGTTGCACCCGAGTACCAGGGGACGAGAACTGAGACATATTAGAACACGTCTCCCGATCACACGGTTGATCATACTCTGGGTTCCACATGCATGTTTTAGCTGAAGGAAGAATCCCTTAAACCTGGAGAGTTGAGACCCGTGGAATGGGTACCATGCAATATGACTTCAAAGGGTCTTCATTTGCTCACCGAACCTCTCCAATCCTATCACTGCTGCATTTATTCCCCTGTACACACGCTTGATTCTCTTTTGGAGACATAGCAATCCATAGTTTTTAAGATACTTACTAGTCAGGTACATTCTTAGGCGTTTAATATGGGGTGTTGTGTCCATCTCGTTGAGCAAGGAGTAGCTCTTGTCTATTTCATATTTGGCTTAAGGAACTTTATCTGTGCTCATTTCAATCTCTGGTTTTATGTAGCACCCCAACTCACCTTTCCCCTTAAGCAAGCATAAGTTGGTTTTCCAAATTTGAGACCCTATTCTGTTTTGGAATTCAGTTCCTGTGTAGCCAAGTTTACATTCCGTGTATTAGTGATATCTTATGATGTTTCTTTTTCTGTTTGACTTATTTCAGTTGAAATCATCATACCTGAATCCACTCATTATGCTGCTACGGGCCTGATGACATAGATTTCATTGCTGAGTGATATTGCATTGTACGTAAGTACCACAACTTGTTTGTCCATTTTTCACTTTCTGCGATATTGAACTTGTACCGTAAACGAGGTTCTAGTAAATAGAGCTGTCCCAAATTTTGGGGTGGCTGTGTCTTTTTGATTTTAATTTCCCTAAGCTATAGGACCATAAGTGGAAGTGCCCTAGGCTCTGTTGCTTTGATTTTTAGATGTTTCAGGAAACACCATACACTTCTCCTGAGTGGCTGTTGGCAATTTACATCCCGCCCATCAGCATAACAAGGCTCCCAATTCTCCATGGCCTGTCCTGCCTTTCTGGATTTTACACTTTTTTCAGATGTCCCTTTTGACTGGGTGGATGTGAGACTTCATTGTAGTGCAGATTTCCTTTGCAAGCTTGCTTGGTTGGCCAAAAAGTGCATATGCGTTTTTTCCTGAATATATTCAGGAAAAAACGCATACGCCCTTTTTGGCCAAGTGCATCATTGTCGACGTTCTGTCTCTTTTCCTATGCATTAAATGCAATTCCAGTCTACCTCCTGAAATCGGATTCCTGCAATTCTGCCCCGCTTTCAAGTCCTCTTGGCAGCCTTACTTCAGTATATTTTTGGACGATAGGTGTCATTTATAACTCTGCAGGTTTGTGAATTACAGTGCCCCTGAGCTCCTTTCTTCAACTCGCTTTCTTGTGAGCTGGCCGCAACACCGCAGGATTGCTTCAGGCCTTAATCTGGTTCCGGCACGGCACGCTGAGCCTTCGGTTAATTCCTCTTCCTGGTGGGAAATGAGAGTTAAATTTGCCCGTCCAGACACCTCCAGCTAGTCTCTCATTGGTCCTCCCTATTCCTGTTCATCTTCCACAGAAATTGCAAACTGGGCCAAACAGGAGGTTAAAGGCACTGAGTCTCCAAGTCGGGAGAGTGTTAGTAAAGCGTCTGGAATGTTGCACCCGAGTACTTGGGGTTGAAAACTGAGGCATATTAGAACACGTCTCCTGATCATACGGTTGATCATACTGTGGGTTCCACATGCATGTTTGAGCTGAAGGAAGAATCCCTTAAACCTGGAGCGTTGAGACCCGTGGAATGGGTACCATGCAATATGACTTCAAAGGGTCTTCCTTTGCTCACTGAAACTCTCCAATCCTATCACTGCTGCGTTTATGCCCCTGTACACATGCTTGATTCTCTCTCAGAGACATAGCAATCCATAGGTTTTAAGATACTTACTAGTCAGGTATATTCTTAGGCGTTTATTATGGGGTGTTGAGTCCATTTCGTTGAGCAAGGAGTAGCTCTTGTCTATTCCATATTTGGCTTAAGGAACTTTATCTGTGCTCATTTCAATCTCTGGTTTTATGCAGCACCCCAACTCACGTTTCCCCTTAAGCAAACATAAGTTGGTTTTCTAAATTTGAGACCCTGTTCTGTTTTGGAATTCAGTTCCTGTGTAGCCAAGTTTACATTCCGTGTATTACTGATATCTTATGATGTTTCTTTTTCTGTGTGACTTATTTCAGTTAGAATCATCATACGTGAATCCACTCATTATGCCTCTACGGGCCTGATGACATAGATTTCATTGCTGAGTGATATTGCATTGTACGTAAGTAGCGCAACGTCTTTATCCAGTTTTCACTTTCTGCAATATTGAACTTGTACCATAAAAAGGTTCTTGTAAACAGAGCCATCCCAAACTTTGGGGTGTCTGTGTCTTTTTGATTTTAATTTCCCTAAGCTATAGGACCATAAGTGGAAGTGCCCTAGGCTCTGTTGCTTTGTTTCTTAGATGTTTCAGGAAACACCATACACTTCTCCCGAGTGGCTGTTGGCAATTTACATCCCGCCCATCAGCATAACAAGGCTCCCAGTTCTCCATGGTCTGTCCTCCCTTTCTGGATTTTACACTTTTTTCAAATGGCCCTTTTGACCGGGGGGAAGTGAGACTTCATTGTAGTGCAGATTTCCTTTGCAAGCTTGCTTGGTTGGCCAAAAAGTGCGTATGCATTTTTTCCTGAATATATTCAGGAAAAAACGCATACGCCCTTTTTGGCCAAGTATATCATTGTCGACGTTCTGCCTCTTTTCCTATGCTTTAAATGCAATTCCAGTGTACCTCCTGAAATCGGTTTCCTGCAATTCTGCCCCGCTTTCAAGTCCTCTTGGCAGCCTTACTTCAGTATATTTTTGGACGATAGCTGTCATTTATAACTCTGCAGGTTTGTTAACTACAGTGCCCCTGAGCTCCTTTCTTCAACTCGCTTTCTTGTGAGCTGACCGCAACACCGCAGGATTGCTTGAGGCCCTAATATGGTTCCGGCACGGCACACTGAGCCTTTGGTGAATTCCTCTTCCTGGTGGGAAATGAGAGTTAAATTTGCCCGTCCAGACACCTCCAGCTAGTCTCTCATTGGTCCTCCCTATTCCTGTTCATCTTCCGCGGAAATTGCAAACTGGGCCAAACAGGAGGTTAAAGGCACTGAGTCTCCAAGTCGGGAGAGTGTTAGTAAAGCATCTGGAATGTTGCACCCGAGAACTTGGGGTTGAAAACTGAGGCATATTAGAACACGTCTCCTGATCACACGGTTGATCATACTGTGGGTTCCACATGCATGTTTGAGCTGAAGGAAGAATCCCTTAAACCTGGAGAGTTGAGACCCGTGGAATGTGTACCATGCAATATGACTTCAAGGGGTCTTCATTTGCTCACCGAAGCTCTCCAATCCTATCACTGCTGCGTTCATGCCCCTGTACACATGCTTGATTCTCTTTCAGAGACATAGCAATCCATAGATTTTAAGATACTTTCTAGTCAGGTATATTCTTAGGCGTTTAATATGGGGTGTTGAGTCCATTTCGTTGAGCAAGGAGTAGCTCTTGTCTATTCCATATTTGGCTTAAGGAACTTTATCTGTGCTCATTTCAGTCTCTGGTTTTATGCAGCACCCCAACTCACATTTCCCCTTAAGCAAGCATAAGTTGGTTTTCTAAATTTGAGACCCTCTTCTGTTTTGTAATTCAGTTCCTGTGTAGCCAAGTTTACATTCCGTGTATTGGTGATATCTTATGATGTTTCTTTTTCTGTGTGACTTATTTCAGTTAGAATCATCATACCTGAATCCACTCATTATGCTGCTACGGGCCTGATGACATAGATTTCATTGCTGAGTGATATTGCATTGTACGTAAGTACCGCAACTTCTTTATCCAGTTTTCACTTTCTGCAATATTGCACTTGTACCATAAACGAGGTTCTTGTAAACAGAGACGTCCCAAACTTTGGGGTGGCTGTGTCTTTTTGATTTTAATTTCCCTAAGCTATAGGACCATAAGTGGAAGTGCCCTAGGCTCTGTTGCTTTGTTTCTTAGATGTTTCAGGAAACACCATACACTTCTCCCGAGTGGCTGTTGGCAATTTACATCCCGCCCATCAGCATAACAAGGCTCCCAGTTCTCCATGGCCTGTCCTGACTTTCTGGATTTTACACTTTTTTCAGATGGCACTTTTGACCGGGGGGAAGTGAGACTTCACTGTAGTGCCAATATCCTTTCCAAGCTTGCTTGGTTGGCCAAAAAGTGCGTATGCATTTTTTCCTGAATATATTCAGGAAAAAAGGTATACGCCCTTTTTGGGCAAGTGCATCATTGTCGACGTTCTGCCTCTTTTCCTATGCTTTAAATGCAATTCCAGTCTACCTCCTGAAATCGGTTTCCTGCAATTCTGCCCCGCTTTCAAGTCCTCTTGGCAGCCTTACTTCAGTATATTTTTGGACGATAGCTGTCATTTATAACTCTGCAGGTTTGTGAATTACAGTGCCCATGAGCTCCTTTCTTCAATTCGCTTTCTTGTGAGCTGGTCGCAACACTGCAGGATTGCTTCAGGCCCTAATCTGGTTCCGGCACGGCACGCTGAGCCTTTGGTTAATTCCTCTTCCTGGTGGGAAATGAGAGTTAAATTTGCCCGTCCAGACACCTCCAGCTAGTCTCTCATTGTTTCTCCCTAAAGAGTCTGGAAAGTTGCACCCGAGTACCAGGGGACGAGAACTGAGAGATATTTGCACACGTCTCCCAATCACACGGTTGATCATACTCTGGGTTCCACATGCATGTTTTAGCTGAAGGAAGAATCCCTTAAACCTGGAGAGTTGAGACCCGTGGAATGGGTACCATGCAATATGACTTCAAAGGGTCTTCATTTGCTCACCGAACCTCTCCAATCCTATTACTGCTGCGTTTATGCCCCTGTACACATGCTTGATTCTCTTTCAGAGACATAGCAATCCATAGGTTTTAAGATACTTACTAGTCAGGTACATAATTAGGCATTTAATATGGGGTGTTCAGTCCATTTTGTTCAGCAAGGAGTAGCTCTTGTCTATTACATATTTGGCTTAAGGAACTTTATCTGTGCTCATTTCAATCTCTGGTTTTATGCAGCACCCCAACTCACCTTTCCCCTTAAGCAAGCATAAGTTGGTTTTCTAAATTTGAGACCCTGTTCTGTTTTGGAATTCAGTTCCTGTGTAGCCAAGTTTACATTCCGTATGTTAGTGATATCTTATGATGTTTCTTTTTCTGTGTGACTTATTTCAGTTAGAATCATCATACCTGAATCCACTCATTATGCTGCTACGGACCTGATGACATAGATTTCATTGCTGAGTCATATTGCATTGTACGTAAGTACCACAACTTCTTTATCCATTTTTCACTTTCTGCGATATTGAACTTGTACCATAAACGAGGTTCTTCTAAACAGAGACGTCCCGAACTTTGGGGTGGCTGTGTCTTTTTTATTTTAATTTCCCTAAGCTATAGGACCATAAGTGGAAGTGCCCTAGGCTCTGTTGCTTTGTTTTTTAGATGTTTCAGGAAACACCATACACTTCTCCCGAGTGGCTGTTGGCAATTTACATCCCGCCCATCAGCATAACAAGTCTCCCAGTTCTCCATGGCCTGTCCTGCCTTTCTGGATTTTACACTTTTTTCAGATGGCCCTTTTTACTGGGGTGAAGTGAGACTTCATTGTAGTGCAGATTTCCTTTGCAAGCTTGCTTGCTTGGCCAAAAAGGGCGTATGCGTTTTTCTTGAATATATTCATGAAAAAACGCATACGCACTTTCTGGCCAAGTGCATCATTGTCCACGTTCTGCCTCTTTTCCTATGCTTTAAATGCAATTCCAGTCTACCTCCTGAAATCGGTTTCCTGCAATTCTGCCCCGCTTTCAAGTCCTCTTGGCAGCCTTACTTCAGTATATTTTTGGACGATAGCTGTCATTTATAACTCTGCAGGTTTGTGAATTACAGTGCCCCTGAGCTCCTTTCTTCAACTCGCTTTCTTGTGAGCTGGCCGCAACACCGCAGCATTGCTTCTGGCCGTAATCTGGTTCCGGCACGGCACGCTGAGCCTTTGGTGAATTCCTCTTCCTGGTGGGAAATGAGAGTTAAATTTGCCCGTCCAGACACCTCCAGCTAGTCTCTCATTGGTTCTCCCTATTCCTGTTCATCATCCGCAGAAATTGCAAACTGGGCCAAAGAGGAGGTTAAAGGCACTGACTCTCCAAGTCGGGAGAGTGTTAGTAAAGCGTCTGGAATGTTGCACCCGAGTACCAGGGGACGAGAACTCAGACATATTGGAACACGTCTCCCGATCACACGGTTGATGATACTCTGGGTTCCACGTGCATGATTTAGCTGAAGGAAGAATCCCTTAAACCTGGAGAGTTGAGACCCGTGGAATGTGTACCATGCAATATGACTTCAAGGGGTCTTCATTTGCTCACCGAACCTCTCCAATCCTATCACTGCTGCGTTTATGCCCCTGTACACATGCTTGATTCTCTTTCGGAGACATAGCGATCCATAGGTTTTAAGATACTTACTAGTCAGGTACATTCTTAGGCGTTTAATATGGGGTGTTGAGTCCATTTCGTTGAGCAAGGAGTAGCTCTTGTCTATTACATAGTTGGCTTAAGGAACTTTATCTGTGCTCATTTCAATCTCTGGTTTTATGCACCACCCCAACTCACCTTTCCCCTTAAGCAAGCATAAGTGGGTTTTCTAAATTTGAGAGCCTGTTCTCTTTTGTAATCCAGTTCCTGTGTAGCCAAGATTACATTCCGTGTATTAGTGATATCTTATGATGTTTCTTTTTCTGTGTGACTTATTTCAGTTAGAATCATCATACCTGAATCCACTCATTATGCTGCTATGGGCCTGATGACATAGATTTCATTGCTGAGTGATATTGCATTGTACGTAAGTACCACAACTTCTTTATCCATTTTTCACTTTCTGTGATATTGCACTTGTCCCGTAAACGAGTTTCTTGTAAACTGAGCCGTCCAAAACTTTGGGGTGGCTGTGTCTTTTTGATTTTAATTTCCCTAAGCTATAGGACCATATGTGGCAGTGCCCTAGGCTCTGTTGCTTTGTTTTTTTGATGTTTCAGGAAACACCATACACTTCTCCCGAGTGGCTGTTGGCAATATACATCCCGCCCTTCAGCATAACAAAGCTCCCAGTTCTCCATGGCCTGTCCTGCCTTTCTGGATTTTACACTTTTTTCAGTTGGCCCTTTTGACCGTTGGGAAGTGAGACTTCATTGTAGTGCAGATTTCCTTTGCAAGCTTGCTTGGTTGGCCAAAAAGGGCGTATGCGTTTTTTCCTGAATATATTCAGGAAAAAACGCATATGCCCTTTTTGGCCAAGTGCATCATTGTCCACGTTCTGCCTCTTTTCCTATGCTTTAAATGCAATTCCAGTCTACCTCCTGAAATCGGTTTCCTGCAATTCTGCCCCGCTTTCAAGTCCTCTTGGCAGCCTTACTTCAGTATATTTTTGGACGATAGCTGTCATTTATAACTCTGCAGGTTTGTGAATTACAGTGCCCCTGAGCTCCTTTCTTCAACTCGCTTTCTTGTGAGCTGGCCGCAAACCGCAAGATTGCTTAAGGCCCTAATCTGGTTCCGGCACGGCACACTGAGCCTTTGGTTAATTCCTCTTCCTGGTGGGAAATGAGAGTTAAATTTGCCCGTCCAGACAATTCCAGCTAGTCTCTCATTGGTTCTCCCTATTCCTGTTCATCTTCCGCAGAAATTGCAACCTGGGCCAAACAGGAGGTTAAAGGCCCTGACTCTCCAAGTCGGGAGAGTGTTAGTAAAGCATCTGGAATGTTGCACCCGAGTACCAGGGGACGAGAACTGAGACATATTGGAACACGTCTCCCGATCACACGGTTGATCATACTCTGTGTTCCACATGCATGCTTTAGCTGAAGGAAGAATCCCTTAAACCTGGAGAGTTGAAACCCGTGGAATGTGTACCATGCAATATGATTTCAAACGGTCTTCATTTGCTCACCGAACCTCTGCAATCCTATCACTGCTGCGTTTATGCCCCTGTACACATGCTTGATTCTCTTTCGGAGACATAGTGATCCATAGGTTTTAAGATACTTACTAGTCAGGTACATTCTTAGGCGTTTAATATGGGGTGTTAAGTCCATTTCGTTGAGCAAGGAGTAGCTCTTGTCTATTCCATATTTGGCTTAAGGAACTTTATCTGTGCTCATTTCAATCTCTGGTTTTATGCAGCACCCCAACACACCTTTCCCCTTAATCAAGCATAAGTTGGTTTTCTAAATTTGAGACCCTGTTCTGTTTTGTAATCCAGTTCCTGTGTAGCCAAGTTTACATTCCGTGTATTAGTAATATCTTATGATGTTTCTTTTTCTGTGTGACTTATTTCAGTTAGAATCATCATACCTGAATCCACTCATTATGCTGCTATGGGCCTGATGACATAGATTTCATTGCTGAGTGATATTGCATTGTACGTAAGTACCACAACTTCTTTATCCATTTTTCAATTTCTGCGATATTGAACTTGTCCCGTAAACGAGTTTCTTGTAAAGAGAGTCGTCCCAAACTATGGGGTGGCTGTGTCTTTTTGATTTTAATTTCCCTAAGCTATAGGGCCATAAGTGGAAATGCCCTAGGCTCTGTTGCTTTGTTTCTTAGATGTTTCAGGAAACACCATACACTTCTCCCGAGTGGCTGTTGGCAATATACATCCTGCCCATCAGCATAACAAGGCTCCCAGTTCTCCATGGCCTGTCCTGCCTTTCTGGATTTTACACTTTTTTCAGATGGCCCTTTTGACCGGGGGGAAGTGAGACTTCATTGTAGTGCAGATTTCCTTTGCAAGCTTGCTTGGTTGGCCAAAAAGTGCGTATGCGTTTTTTCCTGAATATATTCAGGAAAAAACGCATACGCCCTTTATGGCCAAGTGCATCATTGTCGACGTTCTGCCTCTTTTCCTATGCTTTAAATGCAATTCCAGTCTACCTCCTGAAATCGGTTTCTGCAATTCTGCCCCGCTTTCAAGTCCTCTTGGCAGCCTTACTTCAGTATATTTTTGGACGATAGCTGTCATTTATAACTCTGCAGGTTTGTGAATTACAGTGCCCCTGAGCTCCTTTCTTCAACTCGCTTTCTTGTGAGCTGGCCGCAACACCGCAGAATTGCTTCAGGCCCTAATCTGGTTCCGGCACGGCAAGCTGATCCTTTGGTTAATTCCTCTTCCTGGTGGGAAATGAGAGTTAAATTTGCCCGTCCAGACACCTCCAGCTAGTCTCTCATTGGTCCTCCCTATTCCTGTTCATCTTCCGCAGAAATTGCAAACTGGGCCAAACAGGAGGTTAAAGGCACTGACTCTTCAAGTCGGGAGAATGTTAGTAAAGCATCTGGAATGTTGCACCCGAGTACCAGGGGACGAGAACGGAGACATATTGGAACACGTCTCCCGATCACACGGTTGATCATACTCTGGGTTCCACATGCATGTTTCAGCTGAAGGAAGATTCCCTTAAAGCTGGATAGTTGAGACCCGTGGAATGGGTACCATGCAATATGACTTCAAAGGGTCTTCATTTGCTCACCGAACCTCTCCAATCCTAACACTTCTGCGTTTATGTCCCTGTACACACGCTTGATTCTCTTTCAGAGACATAGCAATCCAGAAGTTTTAAGATACTTACTAGTCAGGTACATTCTTAGGCGTTTAATATGCGGTGTTGAGTCCATTTCATTGAGCAAGTAGTAGCTCTTGTCTATTACATATTTGGCTTAAGGAACTTTATCTGTGCTCATTTCAATCTCTGGTTTTATGCAGCACCCCTACTCACCTTTCCCCTTAAGCAAGCATAAGTTGGTTTTCTAAATTTGAGACCCTGTTCTGTTTTGTAATCCAGTTCCTGTGTAGCCAATTCTACATTCCGTGTATTAGTGATATCTTATGATGTTTCTTTTTCTGTGTGACTTATTTCAGTTAGAATCATCATACCTGAGCCCACTCATTTTCTGCTACAGGCCTGTTGACATAGATTTCATTGCTGAGTGATATTGCATTGTACGTAAGTACCACAACTGCTTTATCCATTTTTCGCTTTCTGCGATATTGAACTTGTACCATAAACGAGGTTCTTGTAAACAGAGCCATCCCAAACTTTGGGGTGGCTGTGTCTTTTTGATTTTAATTTCCCTAAGCTATAGGACCATAAGTGGAATTGACCTAGGCTCTGTTGCTTTCTTTTTTAGATGTATCAGGAAACACCATACACTTCTCCCGAGTGGCTGTTGGCAATTTACATCCCGCCCATCAGCATAACAAGGCTCCCAGTTCTCCATGGCCTGTCCTGCCTTTCTGGATTTTACACTTTTTTCAGATGGCCCTTTTGACCCGGGGGAAGTGAGACTTCATTGTAGTGCAGATTTCGTTTGCAAGCTTGCTTGGTTGGCCAAAAAGCGCGTATGCGTTTTTTCCTGAATATATTCAGGAAAAAACGCATACGCCCTTTTTGGCCAAGTGCATCATTGTGGACATTCTGCCTCTTTTGCTATGCTTTAAATGCAATTCCAGTCTACCTCCCGATATCGGTTTCCTGCAATTCTGCCCCACTTTCAAGTCCTCTTGGCAGGCTTACTTCAGTATATTTTTGGACGATAGCTGTCATTTATAACTCTGCAGGTTTGTGAATTACAGTGCCCCTGAGCTCCTTTCTTCAACTCGCTTTCTTGTGAGCTGGCCGCAACAATGCAGGATTGCTTCAGGCCCTAATCTGGTTCCGGCACGGCACGCTGAGCTTTTGGATAATTCCTCTTCCTGGTGGGAAATGAGAGTTAAATTTGCCCGTCCAGACACCTCCAGCTAGTCTCTCATTGGTCCTCCCTATTCCTGTTCATCTTCCGCAGAAATTGCAAACTGGGCCAAACAGGAGGTTAAAGGCACTGACTCTCCAAGTCGGGAGATTGTTAGTAAAACGTCTGGAATATTGCACCCGAGTACCAGGGGACGAAAATTGAGACGTATTGGAACACGTCTCCCGATCACACGGTTGATCATACTCTGGGTTCCACATGCATGTTTTAGCTGAAGGAAGATTCCCTTAAACCTGGAGAGTTGAGACCCGTGGAAAGGGTACCATGCAATATGACTTCAAAGGGTCTTCATTTGCTCACCAAAACTCTCCAATCCTATCACTGCTGCGTTTATGCCCCTGTACACACACTTGATTCTCTTTCGGAGACATAACAATCCATAGGTTTTAAGATACTTACTAGTCAGCTACATACTTAGGCTTTTAATATGGGGTGTTGAGTCCATTTCGTTGAGCAAGGAGTAGCTCTTGTCTATTCCATATTTGGCTTAAGGAACTTTATCTGTGCTCATTTCAATCTCTGGTTTTATGCAGCACCCCAACTCACCTTTCCCCTTAAGCAAGCATAAGTTGGTTTTCTAAATTTGATTCCCTGTTCTGTTTTGTAATTCAGTTCCTGTGTAGCCAAGATTACATTCCGTGTTTTAGTGATATCTCATGATGTTTCTTTTTCTGTGTGACTTATTTCAGTTAGAATCATCATACCTGAATCCACTCATTATGCTGCTACTTGCCTGATGACATAGATTTCATTGCTGAGTGATATTGCATTGTACGTAAGTACCACAACTTCTTTATCCATTTTTCGCTTTCTGCGATATTGAACTTGTACCGTAAATGAGGTTCTTGTAAACAGAGCCGTCCCAAACTTAGGGGTGGCTGTGTCTTTTTGATTTTAATTTCCCTAAGCTATAGGACCATAAGTGGAAGTGCCATAGGCTCTGTTGCTTTGTTTTTTAGATGTTTCAGGAAACACCATACACTTCTCCCGAGTGGCTGTTGGCAATTTACATCCCGCCCATCAGCATACCAAGGCTCCCAGCTCTCCATGGCCTGTCCTGCCTTTCTGTATTTTACACATTTTTCAGAGGGCCCTTTTGACCCGGGGGAAGTGACACTTCTTTGTAGTGCAGATTTCCTTTGCAAGCTTGCTTGGTTTTCCAAAAAGGGCGTATGTGTTTTTTCCTGAATATATTCAGGAAAAAACGCATACGCCCTTTTTGTCCAAGTGCATCATTGTGGACGTTCTGCCTCTTTTCCTATGCTTTAAATGCAATTCCAGTCTACCTCCTGAAATCGGTTTCCTGCAATTCTGCCCCGCTTTCAAGTCCTCTTGGTAGCCTTAATTCAGTATATTTTTGGACGATAGCTGTCATTTATAACTCTGCAGGTTTGTGAATTACAGTGCCCCTGAGCTCCTTTCTTCAACTCGCTTTCTTGTGAGCTGGCCGCAACAATGCAGGATTGCTTCAGGCCCTAATCTGGTTCCGGCACGGCACGCTGAGCTTTTGGATAATTCCTCTTCCTGGTGGGAAATGAGAGTTAAATTTGCCCGTCCAGACACCTCCAGCTAGTCTCTCATTGGTCCTCCCTATTCCTGTTCATCTTCCGCAGAAATTGCAAACTGGGCCAAACAGGAGGTTAAAGGCACTGACTCTCCAAGTCGGGAGATTGTTAGTAAAACGTCTGGAATATTGCACCCGAGTACCAGGGGACGAAAATTGAGACGTATTGGAACACGTCTCCCGATCACACGGTTGATCATACTCTGGGTTCCACATGCATGTTTTAGCTGAAGGAAGATTCCCTTAAACCTGGAGAGTTGAGACCCGTGGAAAGGGTACCATGCAATATGACTTCAAAGGGTCTTCATTTGCTCACCAAAACTCTCCAATCCTATCACTGCTGCGTTTATGCCCCTGTACACACACTTGATTCTCTTTCGGAGACATAACAATCCATAGGTTTTAAGATACTTACTAGTCAGCTACATACTTAGGCTTTTAATATGGGGTGTTGAGTCCATTTCGTTGAGCAAGGAGTAGCTCTTGTCTATTCCATATTTGGCTTAAGGAACTTTATCTGTGCTCATTTCAATCTCTGGTTTTATGCAGCACCCCAACTCACCTTTCCCCTTAAGCAAGCATAAGTTGGTTTTCTAAATTTGATTCCCTGTTCTGTTTTGTAATTCAGTTCCTGTGTAGCCAAGATTACATTCCGTGTTTTAGTGATATCTCATGATGTTTCTTTTTCTGTGTGACTTATTTCAGTTAGAATCATCATACCTGAATCCACTCATTATGCTGCTACTTGCCTGATGACATAGATTTCATTGCTGAGTGATATTGCATTGTACGTAAGTACCACAACTTCTTTATCCATTTTTCGCTTTCTGCGATATTGAACTTGTACCGTAAATGAGGTTCTTGTAAACAGAGCCGTCCCAAACTTAGGGGTGGCTGTGTCTTTTTGATTTTAATTTCCCTAAGCTATAGGACCATAAGTGGAAGTGCCATAGGCTCTGTTGCTTTGTTTTTTAGATGTTTCAGGAAACACCATACACTTCTCCCGAGTGGCTGTTGGCAATTTACATCCCGCCCATCAGCATACCAAGGCTCCCAGCTCTCCATGGCCTGTCCTGCCTTTCTGTATTTTACACATTTTTCAGAGGGCCCTTTTGACCCGGGGGAAGTGACACTTCTTTGTAGTGCAGATTTCCTTTGCAAGCTTGCTTGGTTTTCCAAAAAGGGCGTATGTGTTTTTTCCTGAATATATTCAGGAAAAAACGCATACGCCCTTTTTGTCCAAGTGCATCATTGTGGACGTTCTGCCTCTTTTCCTATGCTTTAAATGCAATTCCAGTCTACCTCCTGAAATCGGTTTCCTGCAATTCTGCCCCGCTTTCAAGTCCTCTTGGTAGCCTTAATTCAGTATATTTTTGGACGATAGCTGTCATTTATAACTCTGCAGGTTTGTGAATTACAGTGCCCCTGAGCTGCTTTCTTCAACTCGCTTTCTTGTGAGTTGGCCACAACACCGCAGGATTGCTTCAGGCCCTAATCTGGTTCCGGCACGGCATGCTGAGCCTTTGGTTAATTCCTCTTCCTGGTGGGAAATGAGAGTTAAATTTGCCCGTCCAGACACCTCCAGCTAGTCTCTCATTGGTTCTGCCTATTCCTGTTCATCTTCTGCAGAAATTGCAAACTGGGCCAAACAGGAGGTTAAAGGCACTGACACTCCAAGTCGGGAGAGTGTTAGTAAAGCGTCTGGAATGTTGCACCAGAGTACCAGGGGTCGAAAAGTGAGACATATTGGAACACATCTCCCGATCACACGGCTGATCATACTCTGGGTTCCACATGCATGTTTTAGCTGAAGGAAGAATCCCTTAATCCTGGAGAGTTGAGACCCGTGGAATGGGTTCCATGCAATATGACTTCAAAGGGTCTTCATTTGCTCACCGAACCTCTCCAATCCTATCACTGCTGCGTTATGCCCCTGTACACATGCTTGATTCTCTTTTGGAGACATAGCAATCCATAGGTTTTAAGATACTTACTAGTCAGCTACATTCTTAGGCGTTTAATATGGGTTGTTGAGTCCATTTCGTTGAGCAAGGAGTAGCTCTTGTCTATTCCATATTTGGCTTAAGGAACTTTATCTGTGCTCATTTCATCTCTAGTTTTATGCAGCACCCCAACTCACCTTTCCCCTTAAGCAAGCATAAGTTGGTTTTCTAAATTTGAGACCCTGTTCTGTTTTGTAATCCAGTTCCTGTGTAGCCAGGTTTACATTCCGTGTATTAGTGATATCTTCTGATGTTTCTTTTCCTGTGTGACTTATTTCAGTTAGAATCATCATACCTGAATCCACTCATTATGCTGCTACGGGCCTGATGACATAGATTTCATTGCTGAGTGATAGTGCATTGTACGTAAGTACCACAACTTCTTTATCCATTTTTCACTTTCTGCGATATTGAACTAGTCCCATAAACGAGTTTCTTGTAAACAGAGCCGTCCCAAACTTAGGGGTGGCTGTGTCTTTTTGATTTTAATTTCCCTAAGCTATAGGGCCATAAGTGGAAGTGCCCTAGGCTCTGTTGCTTTCTTTTTTAGATGTTTCAGGAAACACCATACACTTCTCCCGAGTGGCTGTTGGCAATATACATCCCGCCCATCAGCATAACAAGGCTCCCAGTTCTCCATGGCCTGTCCTGCCTGTCTGGATTTTACACTTTTTTCAGATGGCCCTTTTGACCGGGGGCAAGTGAGACTTCATTGTAGTGCAGATTTCCTTTGCAAGCTTGCTTGGTTGGCCAAAAAGTGCGTATGCGTTTTTTCCTGAATATATTCAGGAAAAAACGCATACGCCCTTTGTGGCCAAGTTTATCATTGTCGACGTTTTGCCTCTTTTCCTATGCTTTAAATGCAATTCCAGTGTACCTCCTGAAATCAGTTTCCTCCAATTCTGCCCCGCTTTCAAGTCCTCTTGGCAGCCTTACTTCAGTATATTTTTGGACGATAGCTGTCATTTATAACTGTGCAGGTTTGTGAATTACAGTGCCCCTGAGTTCCTTTCTTCAACTCGCTTTCTTGTGAGCTGGCCGCAACACCGCAGGATTGCTTCAGGCCCTAATCTGGTTCCGGCACGGCACGCTGAGCCTTTGGTTAATTCCTCTTCCTGGTGGGAAATGAAAGTTAAATTTGCCCGTCCAGACACCTCCAGCTAGTCTCTCATTGGTTCTCCCTATTCCTGTTCATCTTCCGCAGAAATTGCAAACTGGGCCAAACAGGAGGTTAAAGGCACTGACTCTCCAAGTCGGGAGAGTGTTAGTAAAGCGTCTGGAATGTTGCACCAGAGTACCAGGGGTCGAAAAGTGAGACATATTGGAACACATCTCCCGATCACACGGCTGATCATACTCTGGGTTCCACATGCATGTTTTAGCTGAAGGAAGAATCCCTTAAACCTGGAGAGTTGAGACCCGTGGAATGGGTACCATGCAATATGATTTCAAAGGGTCTTCGTTTGCTCACCGAACCTCTCCAATCCTATCACTGCTGCGTTTATGCCCCTGTCCACATGCTTGATTCTTTTTCGGAGACATAGCAATCCATAAGTTTTAAGATACTTACTAGTCAGGTACATTCTTAGGCGTTTAATATGGGGTGTTGAGTCCATTTCATTGAACAAGGAGTAGCACTTGTCTATTCCATATTTGGCTTAAGGAACTTTATCTGTGCTCATTTCAATCTCTGGTTTTATGCAGTACCCCAACTCACCTTTCCCCTTAAGCAAGCATAAGTTGGTTTTCTAAATTTGAGACCCTGTTCTGTTTTGTAATCCAGTTCCTGTGTAGCCAAGTTTACATTCCGTGTATTAGTGATATCTTATGATGTTTCTTTTTCTGTGTGACTTATTTCAGTTAGAATCATCATACCTGAACCCACTCGTTTTCTGCTACAGGCCTGTTGACATAGATTTCATTGCTGAGTGATACTGCATTGTACGTAAGTACCACAACTTCTTTATCTATTTTTCACTTTCTGTGATATTGAACTTGTCCCGTAAACGAGGTTCTTGTAAACAGAGCCATCCCAAAGTTTGGGGTGCCTGTGGCTTTTTGATTTTAATTTCCCTAAGCTATAGGACCATAAGTGGATTTGACCTAGGCTCTGTTGCTTTGTTTTTTAGACGTTTCAGGAAACACCATACACTTCTCCCGAGTGGCTGTTGGCAATTTACATCCCGCCCATCAGCATAACAGGGCTCCCAGTTCTCCATGGCCTGTCCTGCCTTTCTGGATTTTACACTTTTTTCAGATGGCACTTTTGACTGGGGGGAAGTGAGACTTCATTGTAGTGCAGATTTCCTTTGCAAGCTTGCTTGGTTGGCCAAAAAGAGCGTATGCGTTTTTTCCTGAATATATTCAGGAAAAAACGCATACGCCCTTTTTGGCCACATTTATCATTGTCCACGTTCTGCCTCTTTTCCTATGCTTTAAATGCAATTCCAGTCTACCTCCTGAAATCGGTTTTCTGCAATTCTGCCCCGCTTTTAAGTCCTCTTGGCAGCCTTACTTCAGTATATTTTTGGATGATAGCTGTCATTTATAATTCCGCAGGTTTGTGAATTACAGGGCCCCTGAGCTCCTTTCTTTAACTCGCTTTCTTGTGAGCTGGCCGCAACACCGCAGGATTGCTTCAGGCCCTAATCTTGTTCCGGCACGGCACGCTGAGCCTTTGGTTAATTCCTCTTCCTGGTGGGAAATGAGAGTTAAATTTGCCCGTCCAGACACCACCAGCTAGTCTCTCATTGGTTCTCCCTATTCCTGTTCATCTTCCGCAGAAATTGCAAACTGGGCCAAACAGGAGGTTAAAGGCACTGACTCTCCAAGTCGGGAGAGCGTTAGTAAAGCGTCTGGAATGTTGCACCCAAGTACCAGGAGACGAAAACAGACATATTTGAACACGTCTCCCGATCACACGGTTGATCATACTCTGGGTTCCACATGCATGTTTCAGCTGAAGGAAGAATCCCTTAAACCTGGAGAGTTGAGACCCGTGGAATGGGTACCATGCAATATGATTTCAAAGGGTCTTCGTTTGCTCACCGAACCTCTCCAATCCTATCACTGCTGCGTTTATGCCCCTGTACACATGCTTGATTCTCTTTCGGAGACATAGCAATCCATAGGTTTTAAGATACTTACTAGTCAGGTACATTCTTAGGCGTTTAATATGCGGTGTTGAGTCCATTTCATTGAACAAGGAGTAGCACTTGTCTATTTCATATTTGGCTTAAGGAACTTTATCTGTGCTCATTTCAATCTCTGGTGTTATGCAGCACCCCAACTCACCTTCCCCTTAAGCAAACATAAGTTGGTTTTCTAAATTTGAGACCCTGTTCTGTTTTGTAATCCAGTTCCTGTGTAGCCAAGTTTACATTCCGTGTATTAGTGATATCTTATGATGTTTCTTTTTCTGTGTGACTTATTTCAGTTAGAATCATCATACCTGAACCCACTCATTTTCTGCTACGGGCCTGTTGACATAGATTTCATTGCTGAGTGATATAGCATTGTACGTAAGTACCACAACTGCTTTATCCGTTTTTCGCTTTCTGCGATATTGAACTTGTACCATAAACGAGGTTCTTGTAAACAGAGCCATCCCAAACTTTGGGGTGGCTGTGTCTTTTTGATTTTAATTTCCCTAAGCTATAGGACCATAAGTGGAATTGACCTAGGCTCTGTTGCTTTCTTTTTTAGATGTTTCAGGAAACACCATACACTTCTCCCGAGTGAATATATTCAGGAAAAAACGCATACGCCCTTTTTGTCCAAGTGCATCATTGTGGACGTTCTGCCTCTTTTCCTATGCTTTAAATGCAATTCCAGTCTACCTCCTGAAATCGGTTTCCTGCAATTCTGCCCCGCTTTCAAGTCCTCTTGGTAGCCTTAATTCAGTATATTTTTGGACGATAGCTGTCATTTATAACTCTGCAGGTTTGTGAATTACAGTGCCCCTGAGCTGCTTTCTTCAACTCGCTTTCTTGTGAGTTGGCCACAACACCGCAGGATTGCTTCAGGCCCTAATCTGGTTCCGGCACGGCATGCTGAGCCTTTGGTTAATTCCTCTTCCTGGTGGGAAATGAGAGTTAAATTTGCCCGTCCAGACACCTCCAGCTAGTCTCTCATTGGTTCTGCCTATTCCTGTTCATCTTCTGCAGAAATTGCAAACTGGGCCAAACAGGAGGTTAAAGGCACTGACACTCCAAGTCGGGAGAGTGTTAGTAAAGCGTCTGGAATGTTGCACCAGAGTACCAGGGGTCGAAAAGTGAGACATATTGGAACACATCTCCCGATCACACGGCTGATCATACTCTGGGTTCCACATGCATGTTTTAGCTGAAGGAAGAATCCCTTAATCCTGGAGAGTTGAGACCCGTGGAATGGGTTCCATGCAATATGACTTCAAAGGGTCTTCATTTGCTCACCGAACCTCTCCAATCCTATCACTGCTGCGTTATGCCCCTGTACACATGCTTGATTCTCTTTTGGAGACATAGCAATCCATAGGTTTTAAGATACTTACTAGTCAGCTACATTCTTAGGCGTTTAATATGGGTTGTTGAGTCCATTTCGTTGAGCAAGGAGTAGCTCTTGTCTATTCCATATTTGGCTTAAGGAACTTTATCTGTGCTCATTTCATCTCTAGTTTTATGCAGCACCCCAACTCACCTTTCCCCTTAAGCAAGCATAAGTTGGTTTTCTAAATTTGAGACCCTGTTCTGTTTTGTAATCCAGTTCCTGTGTAGCCAGGTTTACATTCCGTGTATTAGTGATATCTTCTGATGTTTCTTTTCCTGTGTGACTTATTTCAGTTAGAATCATCATACCTGAATCCACTCATTATGCTGCTACGGGCCTGATGACATAGATTTCATTGCTGAGTGATAGTGCATTGTACGTAAGTACCACAACTTCTTTATCCATTTTTCACTTTCTGCGATATTGAACTAGTCCCATAAACGAGTTTCTTGTAAACAGAGCCGTCCCAAACTTAGGGGTGGCTGTGTCTTTTTGATTTTAATTTCCCTAAGCTATAGGGCCATAAGTGGAAGTGCCCTAGGCTCTGTTGCTTTCTTTTTTAGATGTTTCAGGAAACACCATACACTTCTCCCGAGTGGCTGTTGGCAATATACATCCCGCCCATCAGCATAACAAGGCTCCCAGTTCTCCATGGCCTGTCCTGCCTGTCTGGATTTTACACTTTTTTCAGATGGCCCTTTTGACCGGGGGCAAGTGAGACTTCATTGTAGTGCAGATTTCCTTTGCAAGCTTGCTTGGTTGGCCAAAAAGTGCGTATGCGTTTTTTCCTGAATATATTCAGGAAAAAACGCATACGCCCTTTGTGGCCAAGTTTATCATTGTCGACGTTTTGCCTCTTTTCCTATGCTTTAAATGCAATTCCAGTGTACCTCCTGAAATCAGTTTCCTCCAATTCTGCCCCGCTTTCAAGTCCTCTTGGCAGCCTTACTTCAGTATATTTTTGGACGATAGCTGTCATTTATAACTGTGCAGGTTTGTGAATTACAGTGCCCCTGAGTTCCTTTCTTCAACTCGCTTTCTTGTGAGCTGGCCGCAACACCGCAGGATTGCTTCAGGCCCTAATCTGGTTCCGGCACGGCACGCTGAGCCTTTGGTTAATTCCTCTTCCTGGTGGGAAATGAAAGTTAAATTTGCCCGTCCAGACACCTCCAGCTAGTCTCTCATTGGTTCTCCCTATTCCTGTTCATCTTCCGCAGAAATTGCAAACTGGGCCAAACAGGAGGTTAAAGGCACTGACTCTCCAAGTCGGGAGAGTGTTAGTAAAGCGTCTGGAATGTTGCACCAGAGTACCAGGGGTCGAAAAGTGAGACATATTGGAACACATCTCCCGATCACACGGCTGATCATACTCTGGGTTCCACATGCATGTTTTAGCTGAAGGAAGAATCCCTTAAACCTGGAGAGTTGAGACCCGTGGAATGGGTACCATGCAATATGATTTCAAAGGGTCTTCGTTTGCTCACCGAACCTCTCCAATCCTATCACTGCTGCGTTTATGCCCCTGTCCACATGCTTGATTCTTTTTCGGAGACATAGCAATCCATAAGTTTTAAGATACTTACTAGTCAGGTACATTCTTAGGCGTTTAATATGGGGTGTTGAGTCCATTTCATTGAACAAGGAGTAGCACTTGTCTATTCCATATTTGGCTTAAGGAACTTTATCTGTGCTCATTTCAATCTCTGGTTTTATGCAGTACCCCAACTCACCTTTCCCCTTAAGCAAGCATAAGTTGGTTTTCTAAATTTGAGACCCTGTTCTGTTTTGTAATCCAGTTCCTGTGTAGCCAAGTTTACATTCCGTGTATTAGTGATATCTTATGATGTTTCTTTTTCTGTGTGACTTATTTCAGTTAGAATCATCATACCTGAACCCACTCGTTTTCTGCTACAGGCCTGTTGACATAGATTTCATTGCTGAGTGATACTGCATTGTACGTAAGTACCACAACTTCTTTATCTATTTTTCACTTTCTGTGATATTGAACTTGTCCCGTAAACGAGGTTCTTGTAAACAGAGCCATCCCAAAGTTTGGGGTGCCTGTGGCTTTTTGATTTTAATTTCCCTAAGCTATAGGACCATAAGTGGATTTGACCTAGGCTCTGTTGCTTTGTTTTTTAGACGTTTCAGGAAACACCATACACTTCTCCCGAGTGGCTGTTGGCAATTTACATCCCGCCCATCAGCATAACAGGGCTCCCAGTTCTCCATGGCCTGTCCTGCCTTTCTGGATTTTACACTTTTTTCAGATGGCACTTTTGACTGGGGGGAAGTGAGACTTCATTGTAGTGCAGATTTCCTTTGCAAGCTTGCTTGGTTGGCCAAAAAGAGCGTATGCGTTTTTTCCTGAATATATTCAGGAAAAAACGCATACGCCCTTTTTGGCCACATTTATCATTGTCCACGTTCTGCCTCTTTTCCTATGCTTTAAATGCAATTCCAGTCTACCTCCTGAAATCGGTTTTCTGCAATTCTGCCCCGCTTTTAAGTCCTCTTGGCAGCCTTACTTCAGTATATTTTTGGATGATAGCTGTCATTTATAATTCCGCAGGTTTGTGAATTACAGGGCCCCTGAGCTCCTTTCTTTAACTCGCTTTCTTGTGAGCTGGCCGCAACACCGCAGGATTGCTTCAGGCCCTAATCTTGTTCCGGCACGGCACGCTGAGCCTTTGGTTAATTCCTCTTCCTGGTGGGAAATGAGAGTTAAATTTGCCCGTCCAGACACCACCAGCTAGTCTCTCATTGGTTCTCCCTATTCCTGTTCATCTTCCGCAGAAATTGCAAACTGGGCCAAACAGGAGGTTAAAGGCACTGACTCTCCAAGTCGGGAGAGCGTTAGTAAAGCGTCTGGAATGTTGCACCCAAGTACCAGGAGACGAAAACAGACATATTTGAACACGTCTCCCGATCACACGGTTGATCATACTCTGGGTTCCACATGCATGTTTCAGCTGAAGGAAGAATCCCTTAAACCTGGAGAGTTGAGACCCGTGGAATGGGTACCATGCAATATGATTTCAAAGGGTCTTCGTTTGCTCACCGAACCTCTCCAATCCTATCACTGCTGCGTTTATGCCCCTGTACACATGCTTGATTCTCTTTCGGAGACATAGCAATCCATAGGTTTTAAGATACTTACTAGTCAGGTACATTCTTAGGCGTTTAATATGCGGTGTTGAGTCCATTTCATTGAACAAGGAGTAGCACTTGTCTATTTCATATTTGGCTTAAGGAACTTTATCTGTGCTCATTTCAATCTCTGGTGTTATGCAGCACCCCAACTCACCTTCCCCTTAAGCAAACATAAGTTGGTTTTCTAAATTTGAGACCCTGTTCTGTTTTGTAATCCAGTTCCTGTGTAGCCAAGTTTACATTCCGTGTATTAGTGATATCTTATGATGTTTCTTTTTCTGTGTGACTTATTTCAGTTAGAATCATCATACCTGAACCCACTCATTTTCTGCTACGGGCCTGTTGACATAGATTTCATTGCTGAGTGATATAGCATTGTACGTAAGTACCACAACTGCTTTATTCGTTTTTCGCTTTCTGCGATATTGAACTTGTACCATAAACGAGGTTCTTGTAAACAGAGCCATCCCAAACTTTGGGGTGGCTGTGTCTTTTTGATTTTAATTTCCCTAAGCTATAGGACCATAAGTGGAATTGACCTAGGCTCTGTTGCTTTCTTTTTTAGATGTTTCAGGAAACACCATACACTTCTCCCGAGTGAATATATTCAGGAAAAAACGCATACGCCCTTTTTGTCCAAGTGCATCATTGTGGACGTTCTGCCTCTTTTCCTATGCTTTAAATGCAATTCCAGTCTACCTCCTGAAATCGGTTTTCTGCAATTCTGCCCCGCTTTCAAGTCCTCTTGGCAGACTTACTTCAGTATATTTTTGGACGATAGCTGTCATTTATAATTCTGCAGGTTTGTGAATTACAGGGCCCCTGAGCTCCTTTCTTCAACTCGCTTTCTTGTGAGCTGGCCGCAACACCGCAGGATTGCTTCAGGCCCTAATCTTGTTCCGGCACGGCACGCTGAGCCTTTGGTTAATTCCTCTTCCTGGTGGGAAATGAGAGTTAAATTTGCCCGTCCAGACACCTCCAGCTGGTCTCTCATTGGTTCTCCCTATTCCTGTTCATCTTCCGCAGAAATTGAAAACTGGGCCAAACAGGAGGTTAAAGGCACTGACTCTCCAAGTCGGGAGAGTGTTAGTAAAGCGTCTGGAATGTTGCACCCGAGTACCAGGGGACGAGAACTGAGACATATTGGAACACGTCTCCCGATCACACGGTTGATCATACTCTGGGTTCCACATGCATGATTCAGCTGAAGGAAGATTCCCTTAAAGCTGGAGAGTTGAGACCCGTGGAATTTGTACCATGCAATATGACTTCAAAGGGTCTTCATTTGCTCACCGAACCTCTCCAATCCTAACACTTCTGCGTTTATGTCCCTGTACACACGCTTGATTCTCTTTCAGAGACATAGCAATCCATAGGTTTTAAGATACTTACTAGTCAGGTACATTCTTAGGCGTTTAATATGCGGTGTTGAGTCCATTTCGTTGAGCAAGTAGTAGCTCTTGTCTATTACATATTTGGCTTAAGGAACTTTATCTGTGCTCATTTCAATCTCTGGTTTTATGCAGCACCCCAACTCACCTTTCCCCTTAAGCAAGCAAAAGTTGGTTTTCTAAATTTGAGACCCTGTTCTCTTTTGTAATCCAGTTCCTGTGTAGCCAATTCTACATTCCGTTTATTAGTGATATCTTATGATGTTTCTTTTTCTGTGTGACTTATTTCAGTTAGAATCATCATACCTGAATCCACTCTATGCTGTTACGGGCCTGATGACATAGATGTCATTGCTGAGTGATATTGCATTGTACGTAAGTACCACAACTTCTTTATCCATTTTTCACTTTCTGCGATATTGAACTTGTACCGTAAACAATGTTCTTGTAAACAGAGCTGTCCCAAACTTTGGGGTGGCTGTGTCTTTTTGATTTTAATTTCCCTAAGCTATAGGACCATAAGTGGAAGTGCCCTAGGCTCCGTTGCTTTGTTTTTTAGATGTTTCAGGAAACACCATACACTTCTTCCGAGTGGCTGTTGGCAATTTACATCCCGCCCATCAGCATAACAAGGCTCCCAGTTCTCCATGGCCTGTCCTGCCTTTCTGGATTTTACACTTTTTTCAGATGGCCCTTTTGACTGGGGGGAAGTGAGACTTCATTTTAGTGCAGATTTCCTTTGCAAGCTTGCTTGGTTGGCCAAAAATGATGTATGCGTTTTTTCCTGAATATATTCAGGAAAAAACGCATACGACATTTTTGGCCAAGTGCATCATTTTGGACGTTCTTCCTCTTTTCCTATGCTTTAAATGCAATTCCAGTCTACCTCCTGAAATCGGTTTCCTGCAATTCTGCCCCGCTTTCAAGTCCTCTTGGCAGCCTTACTTCAGTATATTTTTGGACGATAGCTGTCATTTATAACTCTGCAGGTTTGTGAATTACAGTGCCCCTGAGCTCCTTTCTTCAACTCGCTTTCTTGTGAGCTGGCCGCAACACCGCAGGACTGCTTCAGTCCCTAATGTGGTTCCGGCACGGCACGCTGAGCCTTTGGTTAATTCCTCTTCCTGGTGGGAAATGAGAGTTAAATTTGCCCGTCCAGACACCTCCAGCTAGTCTCTCATTGGTCCTCCCTATTCCTGTTCATCTTCCACAGAAATTGCAAACTGGGCCAAAAAGGAGGTTAAAGGCACTGACTCTCCAAGTCGGGAGAGCGTTAGTAAAGCATCTGGAATGTTGCACCCGAGTACCAGGGGACGAAAACTGAGACATATTTGAACACGTCTCCTGATCACACGGTTGATCATACTCTGGGTTCCACATGCATGTTTCAGCTGAAGGAAGAATCCCTTAAACCTGGAGAGTTGAGAACCGTGGAATGGGTACCATGCAATATGACTTCAAAGGGTCTTCATTTGCTCACCGAACCTCTCCAATCCTATCACTGCTGCGTTTATGCCCCTGTACACACGCTTGATTCTCTTTCGGAGGCATAGCAATCCATAGCTTTTAAGATACTTACTAGTCAGGTACACTCTTTGGCGTTTAATATGGGGTGTTGAGTCCATTTCGTTGAGCAAGGAGTAGCTCTTGTCTATTACATATTTGGCTTAAGGAACTTTATCTGTGCTCATTTCAATCTCTGGTTTTATGCAGCACCCCAACTCACCTTTCCCCTTAAGCAAGCATAAGTTGGTTTTCTAAATTTGAGACCCTGTTCTCTTTTGTAATCCAGTTCCTGTGTAGCCAAGTTTACATTCCGTGTATTAGTGATATGATGTTTCTTTTTCTGTGTGACTTATTTCAGTTAGAATCATCATACCTGAGCCCACTCATTTTCTGCTACAGGCCTGTTGACATAGATTTCATTGCTGAGTGATATTGCATTGTACGTAAGTACCACAACTGCTTTATCCATTTTTCGCTTTCTGCGATATTGAACTTGTACCATAAACGAGGTTCTTGTAAACAGAGCCATCCCAAACTTTGGGGTGGCTGTGTCTTTTTGATTTTAATTTCCCTAAGCTATAGGACCATAAGTGGAATTGACCTAGGCTCTGTTGCTTTCTTTTTTAGATGTTTCAGGAAACACCATACACTTCTCCCGAGTGGCTGTTGGCAATTTACATCCCGCTCATCAGCATAACAAGGCTCCCAGTTCTCCATGGCCTGTCCTGCCTTTCTGGATTTTACACTTTTTTCAGATGGCCCTTTTGACCCCGGGGAAGTGAGACTTCATTGTAGTGCAGATTTCCTTTGCAAGCTTGCTTGGTTGGCCAAAAAGGGCGTATGCGTTTTTTCCTGAATATATTCAGGAAAAAACGCATACGCCCTTTTTGGCCAAGTGCATCATTGTGGACATTCTGCCTCTTTTGCTATGCTTTAAATGCAATTCCAGTCTACCTCCCGATATCGGTTTCCTGCAATTCTGCCCCACTTTCAAGTCCTCTTGGCAGGCTTACTTCAGTATATTTTTGGACAATAGCTGTCATTTATAACTCTGCAGGTTTGTGAGTTACAGTGCCCCTGAGCTCCTTTCTTCAACTCGCTTTCTTGTGAGCTGGCCGCAACAATGCAGGATTGATTCAGGCCCTAATCTGGTTCCGGCACGGCACGCTGAGCTTTTGGATAATTCCTCTTCCTGGTGGGAAATGAGAGTTAAATTTGCCCGTCCAGACACCTCCAGCTAGTCTCTCATTGGTCCTCCCTATTCCTGTTCATCTTCCGCAGAAATTGCAAACTGGGCCAAACAGGAGGTTAAAGGCACTGACTCTCCAAGTCGGGAGATTGTTAGTAAAACGTCTGGAATATTGCACCCGAGTACCAGGGGACGAAAAGTGAGACGTATTGGAACACGTCTCCCGATCACACGGTTGATCATACTCTGGGTTCCACATGCATGTTTTAGCTGAAGGAAGATTCCCTTAAACCTGGAGAGTTGAGACCCGTGGAATGGGTACAATGCAATATGACTTCAAAGGGTCTTCATTTGCTCACCAAAACTCTCCAATCCTATCACTGCTGCGTTTATGCCCCTGTACACACACTTGATTCTCTTTCGGAGACATAGCAATCCATAGGTTTTAAGATACTTACTAGTCAGGTACATACTTAGGCTTTTAATATGGGGTGTTGAGTCCATTTCGTTGAGCAAGGAGTAGCTCTTGTCTATTCCATATTTGGCTTAAGGAACTTTATCTGTGCTCATTTCAATCTCTGGTTTTATGCAGCACCCCAACTCACCTTTCCCCTTAAGCAAGCATAAGTTGGTTTTCTAAATTTGATTCCCTGTTCTGTTTTGTAATTCAGTTCCTGTGTAGCCAAGATTACATTCCGTGTTTTAGTGATATCTCATGATGTTTCTTTTTCTGTGTGACTTATTTAAGTTAGAATCATCATACCTGAATCCACTCATTATGCTGCTACTTGCCTGATGACATAGATTTCATTGCTGAGTGATATTGCATTGTACGTAAGTACCACAACTTCTTTATCCATTTTTCGCTTTCTGCGATATTGAACTTGTACCGTAAATGAGGTTCTTGTAAACAGAGCCGTCCCAAACTTAGGGGTGGCTGTGTCTTTTTGATTTTAATTTCCCTAGGCTAAAGGACCATAAGTGGAAGTGCCATAGGCTCTGTTGCTTTGTTTTTTAGATGTTTCAGGAAACACCATACACTTCTCCCGAGTGGCTGTTGGCAATTTACATCCCGCCCATCAGCATACCAAGGCTCCCAGTTCTCCATGGCCTGTCCTGCCTTTCTGTATTTTACACTTTTTTCAGAGGGCCCTTTTGACCCGGGGGAAGTGACACTTCTTTGTAGTGCAGATTTCCTTTGCAAGCTTGCTTGGTTGTCCAAAAAGGGCGTATGTGTTTTTTCCTGAATATATTCAGGAAAAAACGCATACGTCCTTTTTGTCCAAGTGCATCATTGTGGACGTTCTGCCTCTTTTCCTATGCTTTAAATGCAATTCCAGTCTACCTCCTGAAATCGGTTTCCTGCAATTCTGCCCCGCTTTCAAGTCCTCTTGGCAGCCTTACTTCAGTATATTTTTGGACGATAGCTGTCATTTATAACTCTGCAGGTTTGTGAATTACAGTGCCCCTGAGCTCCTTTCTTCAACTCGCTTTCTTGTGAGTTGGCCACAACACCGCAGGATTGCTTCAGGCCCTAATCTGGTTCCGGCACGGCATGCTGAGCCTTTGGTTAATTCCTCTTCCTGGTGGGAAATGAGAGTTAAATTTGCCCGTCCAGACACCTCCAGCTAGTCTCTCATTGGTTCTGCCTATTCCTGTTCATCTTCTGCAGAAATTGCAAACTGGGCCAAACAGGAGGTTAAAGGCACTGACTCTCCAAGTCGGGAGAGTGTTAGTAAAGCATCTGGAATGTTGCACCAGAGTACCAGGGGTCGAAAAGTGAGACATATTGGAACACATCTCCCGATCACACGGCTGATCATACTCTGGGTTCCACATGCATGTTTTAGCTGAAGGAAGAATCCCTTAATCCTGGAGAGTTGAGACCCGTGGAATGGGTTCCATGCAATATGACTTCAAAGGGTCTTCATTTGCTCACCGAACCTCTCCAATCCTATCACTGCTGCGTTATGCCCCTGTACACATGCTTGATTCTCTTTCTGAGACATAGCAATCCATAGGTTTTAAGATACTTACTAGTCAGATACATTCTTAGGCGTTTAATATGGGTTGTTGAGTCCATTTCGTTGAGCAAGGAGTAGCTCTTGTCTATTCCATGTTTGGCTTAAGGAACTTTATCTGTGCTCATTTAATCTCTAGTTTTATGCAGCACCCCAACTCACCTTTCCCCTTAAGCAAGCATAAGTTGGTTTTCTAAATTTGAGACCCTGTTCTGTTTTGTAATCCAGTTCCTGTGTAGCCAGGTTTACATTCCGTGTATTAGTGATATCTTCTGATGTTTCTTTTCCTGTGTGACTTATTTCAGTTAGAATCATCATACCTGAATCCACTCATTATGCTGCTACGGGCCTGATGACATAGATTTCATTGCTGAGTGATATTGCATTGTACGTAAGTACCACAATTTCTTTATCCATTTTTCACTTTCTGCGATATTGAACTAGTCCCATAAACGAGTTTCTTGTAAACAGAGCCGTCCCAAACTTAGGGGTGGCTGTGTCTTTTTGATTTTAATTTCCCTAAGCTTTAGGGCCATAAGTGGAAGTGCCCTAGGCTCTGTTTCTTTGTTTTTTAGATGTTTCAGGAAACACCATACACTTCTCCCGAGTGGCTGTTGGCAATATACATCCCGCCCATCAGCATAACAAGGCTCCCAGTTCTCCATGGCCTGTCCTGCCTGTCTGGATTTTACACTTTTTTCAGATGGCCCTTTTGACCGGGGGCAAGTGAGACTTCATTGTAGTGCAGATTTCCTTTGCAAGCTTGCTTGGTTGGCCAAAAAGGGCGTATGCGTTTTTTCCTGAATATATTCAGGAAAAAACGCATACGCCCTTTGTGGCCAAGTTTATCATTGTCGACGTTTTGCCTCTTTTCCTATGCTTTAAATGCAATTCCAGTGTACCTCCTGAAATCAGTTTCCTGCAATTCTGCCCCGCTTTCAAGTCCTCTTGGCAGCCTTACTTCAGTATATTTTTGGACGATAGCTGTCATTTATAACTCTGCAGGTTTGTGAATTACAGTGCCCCTGAGTTCCTTTCTTCAACTCGCTTTCTTGTGAGCTGGCCGCAACACCGCAGGATTGCTTCAGGCCCTAATCTGGTTCCGGCACGGCACGCTGAGCCTTTGGTTAATTCCTCTTCCTGGTGGGAAATGAGAGTTAAATTTGCCCGTCCAGACACCTCCAGCTAGTCTCTCATTGGTTCTCCCTATTCCTGTTCATCTTCCGCAGAAATTGCAAACTGGGCCAAACAGGAGGTTAAAGGCACTGACTCTCCAAGTCGGGAGAGTGTTAGTAAAGCGTCTGGAATGTTGCACCCGAGTACCAGGGGACGAAAACTGAGACATATTGGAACACGTCTCCCGATCACATGGTTGATCATACTCAGGGTTCCACATGCATGATTTAGCTGAAGGAAGAATCCCTTAAACCTGGAGCGTTGAGACCCGTGGAATGGGTACCATGCAATATGACTTCAAAGGGTCTTCATTTGCTCACCGAACCTCTCCAATCCTATCACTGCTGCGTTTATGTCCCTGTACACATGCTTGATTCTCTTTCGGAGACATAGCAATCCATAGGTTTTAAGATAATTACTAGTCAGGTACATTCTTAGGCGTTTAATATGGGGTGTTGAGTCCATTTCGTTGAGCAAGGAGTAGCTCTTGTCTATTCCACATTTGGCTTAAGGAACTTTATCTGTGCTCATTTCATCTCTAGTTTTATGCAGCATCCCAACTCACCATTCCCCTTAAGCAAGCATAAGTTGGTTTTCTAAATTTGAGACACTGTTCTGTTTTGTAATCCAGTTCCTGTGTAGCCAAGTTTACATTCCGTGTATTAGTGATATCTTCTGATGTTTCTTTTCCTGTGTGACTTATTTCAGTTAGAATCATCATACCTGAATCCACTCATTATGCTGCTACGGGCCTGATGACATAGATTTCATTGCTGAGTGATATTGCATTGTACGTAAGTACCACAACTGCTTTATCCATTTTTCACTTTCTGCGATATTGAACTAGTCCCATAAACGAGTTTCTTGTAAACAGAGCCATCCCAAACTTAAGGGTGGCTGTGTCTTTTTGATTTTAATTTCCCTAAGCTATAGGGCCATAAGTGGAAGTGCTCTAGGCTCTGTTGCTTTGTTTTTTATATGTTTCAGGAAACACCATACACTTCTCCTGAGTGGCTGTTGGCAATTTACATCCCGCTCATCAGCATAACAAGGCTTCCAGTTCTCCATGGCCTGTCCTGCCTTTCTGGATTTTACACTTTTTTCAGATGGCCCTTTTGACCGGGGGGAAGTGAGACTTCATTGTAGTGCAGATTTCCTTTGCAAGCTTGCTTGGTTGGCCAAAAAGAGCGTATGCATTTTTTCCTGAATATATTCAGGAAAAAATGCATACACACTTTTTGGCCAAGTGCATCATTGTTGACGTTCTGCCTCTTTTCCTATGCTTTAAATGCAATTCCAGTCTACCTCCTGAAATCGGTTTCCTGCAATTCTGCCCCGCTTTCAAGTCCTCTTGGCAGCCTTACTTCAGTATATTTTTGGACGATAGCTGTCATTTATAACTCTGCAGGTTTGTGAATTACAGTGCCCCTGAGCTCCTTTCTTCAACTCGCTTTCTTGTGAGCTGGCCGCAACACCGCAGGATTGCTTCAGGCCTTAATCTGGTTCCGGCACGACATGCTAAGCCTTTCGTTAATTACTCTTCCTGGTGGGAAATGAGAGTTAAATTGGCCCGTACAGACACCTCCAGCTAGCCTCTCATTGCTTCTCCCTATTCCTGTTCATCTTCCGCAGAAATTGCAAACTGGGCCAAACAGGAGGTTAAAGGCACTGACTCTCCAAGTCGGGAGAGTGTTAGTAAAGCGTCTGGAATGTTGAACCCGAGTTCCAGGGGACGAGAACGGAGACATATTTGAACATGTCTCCCGATCACACGGTTGATCATACTCTGGGTTCCACATGCATGATTTTGCTGAAGGAAGAATCCCTTAAACCTGGAGAGTTGAGACCCGTGGAATGGGTACCATGCAATATGACTTCAAAGGGTCTTCATTTGCTTACCGAACCTCTCCAATCCTATCACTGTTGCGTTTATGCCCCTGTGCACACGCTTGATTCTCCTTTGAAGACATAGCAATCCATAGGTTTTAAGATACTTACTAGACAGCTACATACTTAGGCTTTTAATATGGGGTGTTGACTCCATTTCGTTGAGCAAGGAGTAGCTCTTGTCTATTCCATATTTGGCTTAAGGAACTTTATCTGTGCTCATTTCAATCTCTGGTTTTATGCAGCACCCCAACTCACCTTTCCCCTTAAGCAAGCATAAGTTGGTTTTCTAAATTTGATTCCCTGTTCTGTTTTGTAATTCAGTTCCTGTGTAGCCAAGATTACATTCCGTGTTTTAGTGATATCTCATGATGTTTCTTTTTCTGTGTGACTTATTTCAGTTAGAATCATCATACCTGAATCCACTCATTATGCTGCTACTTGCCTGATGACATAGATTTCATTGCTGAGTGATATTGCATTGTACGTAATTACCACAACTTCTTTATCCATTTTTCGCTTTCTGCGATATTGAACTTGTACCGTAAATGAGGTTCTTGTAAACAGAGCCGTCCCAAACTTAGGGGTGGCTGTGTCTTTTTGATTTTAATTTCCCTAAGCTATAGGACCATAAGTGGAAGTGCCATAGGCTCTGTTGCTTTGTTTTTCAGATGTTTCAGGAAACACCATACACTTCTCCCGAGTGGCTGTTGGCAATTTACATCCCACCCATCAGCATACCAAGGCTCCCAGTTCTCCATGGCCTGTCCTGCCTTTCTGTATTTTACACTTTTTCCAGAGGGCCCTTTTGACCCGGGGGAAGTGACACTTCTTTGTAGTGCAGATTTCCTTTGCAAGCTTGCTTGGTTGTCCAAAAAGGGCGTATGTGTTTTCTCCTGAATATATTCAGGAAAAAACGAATACGCCCTTTTTGTCCAAGTGCATCATTGTGGACGTTCTGCCTCTTTTCCTATGCTTTAAATGCAATTCCAGTCTACCTCCTGAAATCGGTTTCCTGCAATTCTGCCCCGCTTTCAAGTCCTCTTGGTAGCCTTACTTCAGTATATTTTTGGACGATAGCTGTCATTTATAACTCTGCAGGTTTGAGAATTACAGTGCCCCTGAGCTCCTTTCTTCAACTCGCTTTCTTGTGAGTTGGCCACAACACCGCAGGATTGCTTCAGGCCCTAATCTGGTTCCAGCACGGCATGCTGAGCCTTTGGTTAATTCCTCTTCCTGGTGGGAAATGAGAGTTAAATTTGCCCGTCCAGACACCTCCAGCTAGTCTCTCATTGGTCCTCCCTATTCCTGTTCATCTTCCGCAGAAATTGCAAACTGGGCCAAACAGGAGGTTAAAGGCACTGACTCTCCAAGTCGGGAGATTGTTAGTAAAGCGTCTGGAATGTTGCACCCGAGTACCAGGGGACGAAAACTGAGACATATTTGAACACGTCTCCTGATCACACGGTTGATCATACTCTGGGTTCCACATGCATGTTTCAGCTGAAGGAAGAATCCCTTAAACCTGGAGAGTTGAGACCCGTGGAATGGGTACCATGCAATATGACTTCAAAGGGTCTTCATTTGCTCACCGTACCTCTCCAATCCTATCACTGCTGCGTTTGTGCCCCTGTACACACGCTTGATTCTCTTTCGGAGGCATAGCAATCCATAGGTTTTAAGATACTTACTAATCAGGTACATTCTTAGGCATTTAATATGGGGTGTTGAGTCCATTTCGTTGAGCAAGGAGTAGCTCTTGTCTATTACATATTTGGCTTAAGGAGCTTTATCTGTGCTCATTTCAATCTCTGGTTTTATGCAGCACCCCAACTCACTTTTCCCCTTAAGCAAGCATAAGTTGGTTTTCTAAATTTGAGACCCTGTTCTCTTTTGTAATCCAGTTCCTGTGTAGCCAAGTTTACATTCCGTGTATTAGTGAAATCTTATGATGTTTCTTTTTCTGTGTGACTTATTTCAGTTAGAATCATCATACCTGAGCCCACTCATTTTCTGCTACAGGCCTGTTGACATAGATTTCATTGCTGAGTGATATTGCATTGTACGTAAGTACCACAACTTCTTTATCCATTTTGCGCTTTCTGCGATATTGAACTTGTACCGTAAAAGAGGTTCTTGTAAACAGAGCCGTCCCAAACTTTGGGGTGGCTGTGTATTTTTGATTTTAATTTCCCTAAGCTATAGGACCATAAGTGGAATTGACCTAGGCTCTGTTGCTTTGTTTTTTAGATGTTTCAGGAAACACCATACACTTCTCCTGAGTGGCTGTTGGCAATTTACAACCTGCCCATCAGCATAACAAGGCTCCCAGTTCTCCATGGCCTGTCCTGCCTTTCTGGATTTTACACTTTTTTCAGATGGCCCTTTTGACCGGGGGCAAGTGAGACTTCATTGTAGTGCAGATTTCCTTTGCAAGCTTGCTTGGTTGTCCAAAAAGGGCGTATGCGTTTTTTCCTGAATATATTCAGGAAAAAACGCATACGCCCTTTTTGGCCAAGTGCATCATTGTGGACGTTCTGCCTCTTTTCCTATGCTTTAAATGCAATTCCAGTCTACCTCCTGAAATCGGTTTCCTGCAATTCTGCCCCACGTTCAAGTCCTCTTGGCAGCCTTACTTCAGTATATTTTTGGACGATAGCTGTCATTTATAACTCTGCAGGTTTGTGAATTACAGTGCCCCTGAGCTCCTTTCTTCAACTCGCTTTCTTGTGAGCTGGCCGCAACACCGCAGGATTGCTTCAGGCCCTAATCTGTTTCCCCACGGCACACTGAGACTTTGGTTAATTCCTCTTCCTGGTGGGAAATGAGAGTTAAATTTGCCCGTCCAGACACCTCCAGCTAGTCTCTCATTGGTTCTCCCTATTCCTGTTCATATTCCGCAGAAATTGTAAACTGGGCCAAACAGGACGTTCAAGGCACTGACTCTCCAATTCGGGAGAGTGTTAGTAAAGTGTCTGGAATGTTGCACCCAAGTACCAGGGGACGAGAACTGAGATATATTGGCACACGTCTCCCGATCACACGGTTGATCATACTCTGGGTTCCACATGCATGATTTAGCTGAAGGAAGAATCCCTTAAACCTGGAGAGTTGAGAACCGTGGAATGGGTACCATGCAATATGATTTCAAAGGGTCTTCATTTGCTCACCGAACCTCTCCAATCCTATCACTGCTCCGTTTATGCCCCTGTACACATGCTTGATTCTCTTTCGGAGACATAGCAATCCATAGGTTTTAAGATAATTACTAGTCAGGTACATTCTTAGGCGTTTAATATGGGGTGTTGAGTCCATTTCGTTGAGCAAGGAGTAGCTCTTGTCTATTCCACATTTGGCTTAAGGAACTTTATCTGTGCTCATTTCATCTCTAGTTTTATGCAGCACCCCAACTCACCATTCCCCTTAAGCAAGCATAAGTTGGTTTTCTAAATTTGAGACACTGTTCTGTTTTGTAATCCAGTTCCTGTGTAGCCAAGTTTACATTCCGTGTATTAGTGATATCTTCTGATGTTATTTTTCCTGTGTGACTTATTTCAGTTAGAATCATCATACCTGAATCCACTCATTATGCTGCTACGGGCCTGATGACATAGATTTCATTGCTGAGTGATATTGCATTGTACGTAAGTACCACAACTGCTTTATCCATTTTTCACTTTCTGCGATATTGAACTAGTCCCATAAACGAGTTTCTTGTAAACAGAGCCATCCCAAACTTAAGGGTGGCTGTGTCTTTTTGATTTTAATTTCCCTAAGCTATAGGGCCATAAGTGGAAGTGCTCTAGGCTCTGTTGCTTTCTTTTTTATATGTTTCAGGAAACACCATACACTTTTCCTGAGTGGCTGTTGGCAATTTACATCCCGCTCATCAGCATAACAAGGCTTCCAGTTCTCCATGGCCTGTCCTGCCTTTCTGGATTTTACACTTTTTTCAGATGGCCCTTTTGACCGGGGGGAAGTGAGACTTCATTGTAGTGCAGATTTCCTTTGCAAGCTTGCTTGGTTGGCCAAAAAGGGCGTATGCATTTTTTCCTGAATATATTCAGGAAAAAATGCATACACACTTTTTGGCCAAGTGCATCATTGTTGACGTTCTGCCTCTTTTCCTATGCTTTAAATGCAATTCCAGTCTACCTCCTGAAATCGGTTTCCTGCAATTCTGCCCCGCTTTCAAGTCCTCTTGGCAGCCTTACTTCAGTATATTTTTGGACGATAGCTGTCATTTATATCTCTGCAGGTTTGTGAATTACAGTGCCCCTGAGCTCCTTTCTTCAACTCGCTTTCTTGTGAGCTGGCCGCAACACCGCAGGATTGCTTCAGGCCTTAATCTGGTTCCGGCACGACATGCTAAGCCTTTCGTTAATTACTCTTCCTGGTGGGAAATGAGAGTTAAATTGGCCCGTACAGACACCTCCAGCTAGCCTCTCATTGGTTCTCCCTATTCCTGTTCATCTTCCGCAGAAATTGCAAACTGGGCCAAACAGGAGGTTAAAGGCACTGACTCTCCAAGTCGGGAGAGTGTTAGTAAAGCGTCTGGAATGTTGAAGCCGAGTTCCAGGGGACGAGAACGGAGACATATTTGAACATGTCTCTCGATCACACGGTTGATCATACTCTGGGTTCCACATGCATGATTTTGCTGAAGGAAGAATCCCTTAAACCTGGAGAGTTGAGACCCGTGGAATGGGTACCATGCAATATGACTTCAAAGGGTCTTCATTTGCTTACCGAACCTCTCCAATCCTATCACTGTTGCGTTTATGCCCCTGTGCACACGCTTGATTCTCCTTTGGAGACATAGCAATCCATAGGTTTTAAGATACTTACTAGTCAGGTACATTCTTAGGCATTTAATATGGGGTGTTGAGTCCATTTCGTTGAGCAAGGAGTAGCTCTTGTCTATTCCATATTTGGCTTAAGGAACTTTATCTGTGCTCATTTCAATCTCTGGTTTTATGCAGCACCCCAACTCACCTTTCCCCTTAAGCAAGCTTAAGTTGGTTTTCTAAATTTGATTCCCTGTTCTGTTTTGTAATTCAGTTCCTGTGTAGCCAAGATTACATTCCGTGTTTTAGTGATATCTCATGATGTTTTTTTTCTGTGTGACTTATTTCAGTTAGAATCATCATACCTGAATCCACTCATTATGCTGCTACTTGCCTGATGACATAGATTTCATTGCTGAGTGATATTGCATTGTACGTAATTACCACAACTTCTTTATCCATTTTTCGCTTTCTGCGATATTGAACTTGTACCGTAAATGAGGTTCTTGTAAACAGAGCCGTCCCAAACTTAGGGGTGGCTGTGTCTTTTTGATTTTAATTTCCCTAAGCTATAGGACCATAAGTGGAAGTGCCATAGGCTCTGTTGCTTTGTTTTTCAGATGTTTCAGGAAACACCATACACTTCTCCCGAGTGGCTGTTGGCAATTTACATCCCGCCCATCAGCATACCAAGGCTCCCAGTTCTCCATGGCCTGTCCTGCCTTTCTGTACTTTACACTTTTTTCAGAGGGCCCTTTTGACCGGGGGGAAGTGACACTTCTTTGTAGTGCAGATTTCCTTTGCAAGCTTGCTTGGTTGTCCAAAAAGGGCGTATGCGTTTTTTCCTGAATATATTCAGAAAAAAACGCATACGCCCTTTTTGGCCAAGTGCATCATTGTGGACGTTCTGCCTCTTTTCCTATGCTTTAAATGCAATTCCAGTCTACCTCCTGAAATCGGTTTCCTGCAATTCTGCCCCACGTTCAAGTCCTCTTGGCAGCCTTACTTCAGTATATTTTTGGACGATAGCTGTCATTTATAACTCTGCAGGTTTGTGAATTACAGTGCCCTTGAGCTCCTTTCTTCAACTCGCTTTCTTGTGAGCTGGCCGCAACACCGCAGGATTGCTTCAGGCCCTAATCTGTTTCCCCACGGCACGCTGAGACTTTGGTTAATTCCTCTTCCTGGTGGGAAATGAGAGTTAAATTTGCCCGTCCAGACACCTCCAGCTAGTCTCTCATTGGTTCTCCCTATTCCTGTTCATCTTCCGCAGAAATTGCAAACTGGGCCAAACAGGAGGTTAAAGGCACTGACTCTCCAAGTCGGGAGAGCGTTAGTAAAGCGTCTGGAATGTTGCACCCGAGTACCAGGGGATGAAAACAGACATATTTGAACACGTCTCCCGATCACACGGTTGATCATATTCTGGGTTCCACATGCATGTTTCAGCTGAAGGAAGAATCCCTTAAACCTGGAGAGTTGAGACCCGTGGAATGGGTACCATGCAATATGACTTCAAAGGGTCTTCATTTGCTCACCGAACCTCCCCAATCCTATCACTGCTGCGTTTATGCCCCTGTACTCACGCTTGATTCTCTTTCAGAGACATAGCAATCCATAGGTTTTAAGATACTTACTAGTCAGGTACATTATTAGGCGTTTAATATGGGGTTTTGAGTCCATTTCGTTGAGCAAGGAGTAGCTCTTGTCTACTACATATTTGGCTTAAGGAACTTTATCTGTGCTCATTTCAATCTCTGGTTTTATGCAGCACCCCAACTCACCTTTCCCCTTAAGCAAGCATAAGTTGGTTTTCTAAATTTGAGACCCTGTTCTGTTTTGTAATTCAGTTCCTGTGTAGCCAAGTTTACATTCCGTGTATTAGTGATATCTTATGATGTTTCTTTTTCTGTGTGACTTATTTCAGTTAGAATCATCATACCTGAATCCACTCATTATGCTGCTACGTGCCTGATGACTTAGATTTCATTGCTGAGTGATATTGCATTGTACGTAAGTACCACAACTTCTTTATCCATTTTTCGCTTTCTGCGATATTGAACTTGTACCGTAAACGAGGTTCTTGTAAAGTGAGCCATCCCAAAGCTTGGCGTGGCTGTGTCTTTTTGATTTTAATTTCCCTAAGCTATAGGACCATAAGTGGAAGTGCCCTAGGCTCTGTTGCTTTGTTTTTTAGATGTTTCAGGAAACACCATACACTTCTCCCGAGTGGCTGTTGGCAATTTACATCCCGCCCATCAGCATAACATGGCTTCCAGTTCTCCATGGCCTGTCCTGCATTTCTGGATTTTACAATTTTTTCAGATGGCCCTTTTGACCGGGGGGAAGTGAGACTTCATTGTAGTGCAGATTTCCTTTGCAAGCTTGCTTGGTTGGCCAAAAAGGGCGTATGCATTTTGTCCTGAATATATTCAGGAAAAAACCCATACGCCCTTTTTGGCCAAGTGCATCATTGTGGACGTTCTGCCCCTTTTCCTATGCTTTAAATGCATTTCCAGTCTACCTCCTGAAATCGGTTTCCTGCAATTCTGCCCCGCTTTCAAGTCCTCTTGGCAGCCTTACTTCAGTATATTTTTGGATGATAGCTGTCATTTATAACTCTGCAGGTTTGTGAATTACAGTGCCCCTGAGCTCCTTTCTTCAACTCGCTTTCTTGTGAGCTGGCCGCAACACCGCAGGATTGCTTCAGGCCTTAATCTGGTTCCGGCACGGCACGCTGAGCCTTTGGTTAATTCCTCTTCCTGGTGGGAAATGAGAGTTAAATTTGCCCGTCCAGACACCTCCAGCTAGTCTCTCATTGGTCCTCCCTATTCCTGTTCATCTTCCACAGAAATTGCAAACTTGGCCAAACAGGAGGTTAAAGGCACTGACTCTCCAAGTTGGGAGAGTGTTAGTAAAGCGTCGGGAATGTTACACCCGAGTACCAGGGTACGAGAACTGAGATATATTTGAACATGTCTCCCGATCACGCGGTTGATGATACTCTGGGTTCCACATGCATGTTTTAGCTGAAGGAAGAATCCCTTAAACCTGGAGAGTTGAGACCCGTGGAATGGGTACCATGCAATATGTGTTCAAAGGGTCTTCATTTGTTCTCCGAACCTCTCCAATTCTATCACTGCTGCGTTTATGCCCCTCTACACACGCTTGATTTTCTTTCGGAGACATATTGATCCATAGGTTTTAAGATACTTACTAGTCAGGTACACTCTTTGGCGTTTAATATGGGGTGTTGAGTCCATTTCGTTGAGCAAGGAGTAGCTCTTGTCTATTCCATATTTGGCTTAAGGAACTTTATCTGTGCTCATTTCAATCTCTGGTTTTATTCAGCACCCCAACTCAACTTTCCCCTTGAGCAAGCATAAGTTGGTTTTCTAAATTTGAGACCCTGTTCTGTTTTGTAATCCAGTTCCTGTGTAGCCAAGTTTACATTCCGTGTATTAGTGATATCTTATGATGTTTCTTTTTCTGTGTGACTTATTTCAGTTAGAATCATCATACCTGATCCCACTCATTATGCTGCTACGGGCCTGATGACATAGATTTAATTGCTGAGTGATATTGCATTGTACGTAAGTACCACAACTTCTTTATCCATTTTTCGCTTTCTGCGATATTGAACTTGTACCATAAATGAGGTTCTTGTAAACAGAGCCGTCCCAAACTTTGGGGCAGGCTGTGTCTTTTTGATTTTAATTTCCCTAAGCTATAGGACCATAAGTGGAAGTGCCCTAGGCTCTGTTGCTTTGTTTTTTAGATGTTTCAGGAAACACCATACACTTCTCCCAGTGGCTGTTGGCAATGTACATCCCGCCCATCAGCATAACAAGGCTCTCAGTTCTCCATGGCCTGTCCTGCCTTTCTGGATTTTACACTTTTTTCAGATGGCCCTTTTGACCGGGGGGAAGTGAGACTTCATTGTAGTGCAGATTTCCTTTGCAAGCTTGCTTGGTTGGCCAAAAAGGGCGTATGCGTTTTTTCCTGAATATATTCAGGAAAAAACGCATACGCCCTTTTTGGCCAAGTGCATCATTGTCGACGTTCTGCCTCTTTTCCTATGCTTTAAATGCAATTCCAGTCTACCTCCTGAAATCGGTTTCCTGCAATTCTGCCCAGCTTTCAAGTCCTCTTGGCAGCCTTACTTCAGTATATTTTTGGACGATAGCTGTCATTTATAACTCTGCAGCTTTGTGAATTACAGTGCACCTGAGCTCCTTTCTTCAACTCGCTTTCTTGTGAGCTGGCCGCAACACCGCAGGATTGCTTCAGGCCCTAATCTGGTTCTGGCACGGCACGCTGAGCCTTTGCTTAATTCCTCTTCCTGGTGGGAAATGAGAGTTAAATTTGCCCGTCCAGACACCTCCAGCTAGTCTCTCATTGGTTCTCCCTATTCCTGTTCATCTTCCGCAGAAATTGCAAACTGGCCCAAACAGGAGTTTAAAGGCACTGACTCTCCAAGTCGGGAGAGTGTTAGTAAAGCGTCTGGAATGTTGCACCCGAGTACAAGGGGACGAGAACTGAGACATATTGGAACACGTCTCCCGATCACATGGTTGATCATACTCTGGGTTCCACATGCATGCTTTAGGTGACGGAAGAATCCCTTAAACCTGGAGAGTTGAGACCCGTGGAATGGGTACCATGCAATATGACTTCAAAGGGTCTTCATTTGCTCACCGAACCTCTCCAATCCTATCACTGCTGCGTTTATGCCCCTGTACACACGCTTGATTCTCTTTTGGAGACATAGCAATCCATAGGTTTTAAGATACTTACTAGTCAGGTACATTCTTAGGCATTTAATATGGGGTGTTGAGTCCATTTCGTTGAGCAAGGAGTAGCTCTTGTCTATTCCATATTTAGCTTAAGGAACTTTATGTGTGCTCATTTCAATCTCTGGTTTTACGCAGCACCCAAACTCACCTTTCCCCTTAAGCAAGCATAAGTTGGTTTTCTAAATTTCAGACCCTGTTCTGTTTTGTAATTCAGTGCCTGTGTAGCCAAGTTTACATTCTGTGTATTAGTGATATCTTATGACGTTTCTTTTTCTGTGTGACTTATTTCAGTTAGAATCATCATACCTGAATCCACTCATTATGCTGCTACGGGCCTGATGACATAGATTTCATTGCTGAGTGATATTGCATTGTACGTAAGTACCACAACTTCTTTATCCATTTTTCATTTTCTGCGATATTGAACTAGTCCCTTAAACGAGTTTCTTCTAAACAGAGCCGTCCCAAACTTTGGGGTGGCTGTGTCTTTTTGATTTTAATTTCCCTAAGCTATAGGACCATAAGTGGAAGTGCCCTAGGCTCTGTTGCTTTGTTTTTTAGATGTTTCAGGAAACACCATACACTTCTCCCCAGTGGCTGTTGGCAGTTTTCATCCCGCCCATCAACATAACAAGGCTCCCAGTTCTCCATGGCCTGTCCTGCCTTTCTGGATTTTACACTTTTTTCAGATGGCCCTTTTGACCGGGGGGAAGTGAGACTTCATTGTAGTGCAGATTTCCTTTGCAAGCTTGCTTGGTTGGCCAAAAAGGGCGTATGCGTTTTTTCCTGAATATATTCAGGAAAAAATGCATACGCCCTTTTTGCCAAGTGCATCATTGTGGACGTTCTGCCTCTTTTCCTATGCTTTAAATGCAATTCCAGTCTACCTCCTGAAATTGGTTTCCTGCAATTCTGCCCTGCTTTCAAGTCCTCTTGGCAGCCTTACTTCAGTATACTTTTGGACAATAGCTGTCATTTATAACTCTGCAGGTTTGTGAATTACAGTGCCCCTGAGCTCCTTTCTTCAACTCGCTTTCTTGTGAAATGGCCGCAACACCGCAGGATTGCTTCAGGCCCTAATCTAGTTCCGGCACGGCACACTGAGCCTTTGGTTAATTCCTCTTCCTGGTGGGAAATGAGAGTTAAATTTGCCCGTCCAGACACCTCCAGCTAGTCTCTCATTTGTCCTCCCTATTCCTGTTCATCTTCCGCAGAAATTGGAAACTGGGCCAAACCGGAGGTTAAAGGCACTGACTCTCCAAGTCGGGAGAGTGTTAGTAAAGCGTCTGGAATGTTGCACCCGAGTACCAGGGGACGAGAACTGAGACATATTGGAACACGTCTCCCGATCACACGGTTGATCATACTCTGGGTTCCACATGCATGTTTTAGCTGAAGGAAGAATCCCTTAAACCTGGAGAGTTGAGACCCGTGGAATGGGTACCATGCAATATGACTTCAAAGGGTCTTCATTTGCTCACCGAACCTCTCCAATCCTATCACTGCTGCGTTTATGCCCCTGTACTCACACTTGATTCTCTTTCAGACACATAGCAATCTTTAGGTTTTAAGATACTTATTAGTCAGGTACATTCTTAGGCGTTTTATATGAGGTTTTGAGTCCATTTCGTTGAGCAAGGAGTAGCTCTTGTCTATTCCATATTTGGCTTAAGGAACTTTATCTGTGCTCATTTCAATCTCTGGTTTTACGCAGCACCCCAACTCACCTTTCCCCTTAAGCAAGCATAAGTTGGTTTTCTAAATTTGAGACCCTGTTCTGTTTTGTAATCCAGTTCCTGTGTAGCCAAGTTTACATTCCGTGTATTAGTGATATCTTACGATGTTTCTTTTTCTGTGTGACTTATTTCAGTTAGAATCATCATACCTGAATCCACTCATTATGCTGCTACGGGCCTGATGACATAGATTCCATTGCTGAGTGATATTGCATTGTACGTAAGTACCACAACTTCTTTATCCATTTTTCACTTTCTGCGATATTGAACTTGTACCGTAAATGAGGTTCTTGTAAACAGAGCCGTCCCAAACTTTGGGGTGGCTGTCTCTTTTTGATTTTAATTTCCCTACGCTATAGGACCATAAGTGGAAGTGCCCTAGGCTCTTTTGCTTTGTTTTTTAGATGTTTCAGGAAACACCATACACTTCTCCTGAGTGGCTGTTGGCAATTTACATCCCGCCCATCAGCATAACAAGGCTCCCAGTGCTCCATGGCCTGTCCTGCCTTTTTGGATTTTACACTTTTTTCAGATGGCCCTTTTGACCGGGGGGAAGTGAGACTTCATTGTAGTGCAGATTTCCTTTGCAAGCTTGCTTTGTTGGCCAGAAAGTGCGTATGCGTTTTTTCCTGAATATATTCAGGAAAAAATGCATACGCCCTTTTTGGCCAAGTGCATCATTGTCGACGTTCTGCCTCTTTTCCTATGCTTTAAATGCAATTCCAGTCTACCTCCTGAAATCGGTTTCCTGCAATTCTGCGCCGATTTCAAGTCCTCTTGGCAGCCTTCCTTCAGTATATTTTTGAACGATAGCTGTCATTTATAACTCTGCAGGTTTGTGATTACACTGCCCCTGAGCTCCTTTCTTCAACTCGCTTTCTTGTGAGCTGGCCGCAACACCGCAGGATTGCTTCAGGCCCTAATCTGGTTCCGGCATGGCACGCTGAGCCTTTGGTTAATTCCTCCTCCTGGGGGGAAATGAAAGTTAAATTTGCCCATCCAGACACCTCCAGCTAGTCTCTCATTGATTCTCCCTATTCCTGTTCATCTTTCGCAGAAATTGCAATCTGGGCCAAACAGGAGGTTAAAGGCACTGACTCTCCAAGTCGGGAGAGTGTTAGTAAAGCATCTGGAATGTTGCACCCAAGTACCAGGGGAGGAAAACTGAGTTATATTGGAACACGTCTCCCGATCACATGGTTGATCATACTCTGGGTTCCACATGCATGTTTTAGCTGAAGGAAGAATCCCTTAAACCTGGAGAGTTGAGACACGTGGAATGGTTACCATGCAATATGACTTCAAAGGGTTTTCTTTTGCTCACCGAACTTCTCCAATCCTATCACTGCTGCGTTTATGCCTCTGTACACACGCTTGATTCTCTGTCGGGGACATAGCAATCCATAGGTTTTAAGATACTTACTAGTCAGGTACATTCTTAAGCGTTTAATATGGGGTGTTGAGCCCATTTCGTTGAGCAAGGAGTAGCTCTTGTCTATTCCATATTTGGCTTAAGGAACTTTATCTGTGCTCATTTCAATCTCTGGTTTTATGCAGCACCCCAACTCACCTTTCCCCTTAAGCAAGCATAAGTTGGTTTTCTAAATTTGAGACCCTGTTCTTTTTTGTAATTCACTTTCTGTGTAGCCAAGGTTACATTCCGTGTATTAGTGATATCTTATGATGTTTCTTTTTCTGTGTGACTTATTTCAGTTAGAATCATCATACCTGAATCCACTCATTATGCTGCTACGGGCCTGATGACATAGATTTCATTGCTGAGTGATATTGCATTGTACGTAAGTACCACAAATTCTTTATCCATTTTTCACTTTCTGCGATATTGAACTTGTACCATAAACGAGGTTCTTCTAAACAGAGACGTCCCGAACTTTGGGGTGGCTGTGTCTTTTTGATTTTAATTTCCCTAAGCTATAGGACCATAAGTGGAAGTGCCCTAGGCTCTGTTGCTTTGTTTTTTAGATGTTTCAGGAAACACCATACACTTCTCCCTAGTGGCTGTTGCCAATTTACATCCCACCCATCAGCATAACAAGGCTCCCAGTTCTCCATGGCCTGTCCTGCCTGTCTGGATTTTACACTTTTTTCAGATGGCCCTTTTGACCCGGGGGAAGTGAGACTTCATTGTAGTGCAGATTTCCTTTGCAACCTTGCTTGGTTGGCCAAAAAGGGCGTATACGTCTTTTCCTGAATATATTCAGGAAAAAACGCATACGCCCGTTTTGGCCAAGTGCATCATTGTCGACGTTCTGCCTCTTTTCCTATGCTTTAAATCGAATCCAGTCTACCTCCTGAAATCGGATTTCTGCAATTATTCCCCGCTTTCAAGTCCTCTTGGCAGCCTTACTTCAGTATATTTTTGGACGATAGCTGTCATTTATAACTCTGCAGGTTTGTGAATTACAGTGCCCCTGAGCTCCTTTCTTCAACTCGCTTTCTTGTGAGCTGGCCGCAACACCGCAGGATTGCTTCAGGCCCTAATCTGGTTCCGGCACGGCACGCTGAGCCTTTGGTTAATTCCTCTTCCTGGTGGGAAATGAGAGTTAAATTTGCCCGTCCAGACACCTCCAGCTAGTCTCTCATTGGTTCTCCCTATTCCTGTTCATCTTCCGTGGAATTTGCAACCTGGGCCAAACAGGAGGTTAAAGACACTGACTCTCCAAGTCGGGAGAGTATTAGTAAAGCACCTGGAATGTTGTACCCGAGTACCAGGGGATGAGAACTGAGACATATTGGAACACGTCTCCCAATCAAACAGTTGATCATACTATGTGTTCCACATGCATGTTTTAGCTGAAGGCAGAAACCTTTAAACCAGGAGACTTGATACCCGTGGAATGGGTATCATGAAATATGACTTCAAAGGGTCTTCATTTGCTCACCGAACCTCTCCAATCCTATCACTGCTGCGTTTATGCCCCTGTACTCACGCTTGATTCTCTTTCAGAGACATAGCAATCCATAGGTTTTAAGATACTTACTAGTCAGCTACATTCTTAGGATTTTAATATGGGGTGTTGAGTCCATTTCATTGAGCAAGGAGTAGCTCTTGTCTATTCCAAATTTGGCTTAAGGAACTTTATCTTTGCTCATTTCAATCTCTGGTTTTATGCAGGACCCCAACTCACCTTTCCACTTAAGCAAGCATATGTTGGTTTTCTAAATTTGAGACCCTCTTCTGTTTTATAATCCAGTTCCTGTGTAGCCAAGTTTACATTCCGTGTATTAGTGATATCTTATGATGTTTCTTTTTCTGTGTGACTTATTTCAGTTAGAATCGTCATACCTGAATCCAGTCATTATGCTGCTATGGGCCTGATGACATAGATTGCATTGCTGAGTGATATTGCATTGTACGTAAGTACCACAATTTCTTTATCCATTTTTCACTTTCTGCGACATTGAACTTGTACCGTAAATGAGGTTCTTGTAAACAGAACCATCCCAAACTTTGGGGTGGCTGTGTCTTTTTGATTTTAATTTCCCTAAGCTATAGGACCATAAGTAGAAGTGCCCTAGGCTCTGTTGCTTTGTTTTTTAGATGTTTCAGGAAACACCATACACTTCTCCCCAGTGGCTGTTGGCAATTTACATCCCGCCCATCAACATAACAAGGCTCCCAGTTCTCCATGGCCTGTCCTGCCTTTCTGGATTTTACAATTTTTTCAGATGGCCCTTTTGACCGGGGGGAAGTGAGACTTCATTGTAGTGCAGATTTCCTTTGCAAGCTTGCTTGGTTGGCCAAAAAGGGCGTATGCGTTTTTTCCTGAATATATTCAGGAAAAAACGCATACGCCCTTTTTGGCCAAGTGCATCATTGTGGACGTTCTGCCTCTTTTCCTATGCTTTAAGTGCAATTCCAGTCTACCTCCTGAAATTGGTTTCCTGCAATTCTGCCCTGCTTTCAAGTCCTCTTGGCAGCCTTACTTCAGTATACTTTTGGACGATAGGTGTCATTTATAACTCTGCAGGTTTGTGAATTACAGTGCCCCTGAGCTCCTTTCTTCAACTCGCTTTCTTGTGAAATGGCCGCAACACCGCAGGATTGCTTCAGGCCCTAATCTAGTTCCGGCACGGCACACTGAGCCTTTGGTTAATTCCTCTTCCTGGTGGGAAATGAGAGTTAAATTTGCCCGTCCAGACACCTCCAGCTAGTCTCTCATTTGTCCTCCCTATTCCTGTTCATCTTCCGCAGAAATTGCAAACTGGGCCAAACAGGAGGTTAAACGCACTGACTCTCCAAGTTGGGAGAGTGTTAGTAAAGTGTCTGGAATGTTGCACCCGAGTACCAGGGGACGAGAACTGAGACATATTGGAACACGTCTCCCGATCACACGGTTGATCATACTCTGGGTTCCACATGCATGTTTTAGCTGAAGGAAGAATCCCTTAAACCTGGAGAGTTGAGACCCGTGGAATGGGTACCATGCAATATGACTTCAAAGGGTCTTCATTTGCTCACCGAACCTCTCCAATCCTATCACTGCTGCGTTTATGCCCCTTTACTCACACTTCATTCTCTTTCAGAGACATAGCAATCTTTAGGTTTTAAGATACTTACAAGTCAGGTACATTATAAGGTGTATAACATGGGGTTTTGAGTCCATTTCGTTGAGCAAGGAGTAGCTCTTGTCTATTACATATTTGGCTTAAGGAACTTTATGTGTGCTCATTTCAATCTCTGGTTTTACGCAGCACCCCAACTCACCTTTCCCCTTAAGCAAGCATAAGTTGGTTTTCTAAATTTGAGACCCTGTTCTCTTTTGTAATCTAGTTCCTGTGTAGTCAAGTTTACATTCCGTGTATTAGTGATATCTTATGATATTTCTTTTTCTGTGTGACGTATTTCAGTTAGAATCATCATACCTGAATCCACTCATTATGCTGCTATGGGCCTGATGACATAGATTTCATTGCTGAGTGATATTGCATTGTACGTAAGTACCAAAACTTCTTTATCCATTTTTCACTTTCTGCAAAATTGAACTTGTACCGTAAATGAGGTTCTTGTAAACAGAGCCATCCCAAATTTTGGGGTGGCTGTGTCTTTTTGATTTAAATTTCCCTAAGCTATAGGACCATAAGTGGAAGTGCCCTAGGCTCTGTTGCTTTGTTTTTTAGATGTTTCAGGAAACACCATACACTTCTCCCTAGTGGCTGTTGGCAATTTACTTCCCGCCCATCAGCATAACAAGGCTCCCATTTCTGGATGGCCTGTCCAGCCTTTCTGGATTTTACACTTTATTCAGATGGCCCTTTTGACCAGGGGGAAGTGAGACTTCATTGTTGTGCAGATTTCCTTTGCAAGCATGCTTGGTTGGCCAAAAAGGGCGTATGCGTTTTTTCCTGAATATATTCAGGAATAAACGCATACGCCCTTTTTGGCCAAGTGCATCATTGTGGACTTTCTGCCTCTTTTCCTATGCTTTAAATGCAATTCCAGTCTACCTCCTGAAATCGGCTTCCTGCAATTCTGCCCCGCTTTCAAGTCCTCTTGGCAGCCTTACTTCAGTATATTTTTGGACGATAGCTGTCATTTATAACTCTGCAGGTTTGTGAATTACAGTGCCCCGAGCGCCTTTCTTCAACTCGCTTTCTTGTGAGCTGGCCGCAACACCGCAGGATTGCTTCATGCCCTAATCTGGTTCTGGCAAGGCACGCTGAGCCTTTGGTTAATTCCTCTTCCTGGTGGGAAATGAGAGTTAAATTTGCCCGTCCAGACACCTCCAGCTAGTCTCTCATTGGTTCTCCCTATTCCTGTTAATCTTCCGCAGAAATTGCAAACTGGCCCAAACAGGAGTTTAAAGGCACTGACTCTCCAAGTTGGGAGAGTGTTAGTAAAGCCTCTGGAATGTTGCACCCGAGTACAAGGGGACGAGAACTGAGACATATTGGAACACGTCTCCCGATCACATGGTTGATCATACTCTGGGTTCCACATGCATGCTTTAGGTGAAGGAAGAATCCCTTAAACCTGGAGAGTTGAGACCCGTGGAATGGGTACCATGCAATATGACTTCAAAGGGTCTTCATTTGCTCAGCGAACCTCTCCAATCCTATCACTGCTGCGTTTATGCCCCTGTACACACGCTTGATTCTCTTTTGGAGACATAGCAATCCATAGGTTTTAAGATACTTACTAGTCAGGTACATTCTTAGGCATTTAATATGGGGTGTTGAGTCCATTTCGTTGAGCAAGGAGTAGCTCTTGTCTATTCCATATTTGGCTTAAGGAACTTTATCTGTGCACATTTCAATCTCTAGTTTTATGCAGCACCCCAACTCACCTTTCCCCTTAAGCAAACATAAGTTGGTTTTCTAAATTTGAGACCCTGTTCTGTTTTGTAATCCAGTTCCTGTGTAGCCAAGTTTACATTCCGTGTATTAGTGATATCTTATGATGTTTCTTTTTCTGTGTGACTTATTTCAGATAGAATCATCATACCTGAATCCACTCATTATGCTGCTATGGGCCTGATGACATAGATTTCATTGCTGAGTGATATTGCATTGTACGTAAGTACCACAACTGCTTTATCCATTTTTTCACTTTCTGCGATATTGAACTTGTCCCGTAAAAGAGTTTCTTGTAAACAGAGCCGTCCGAAACTTAGGGGTGGCTGTGTCTTTTTGATTTTGATTTCCCTAAGCTATAGGACCATAAGTGGAAGTTCCCTAGGCTCTGTTGCTTTGTTTTTTAGATGTTTCAGGAAACACCACACACTTCTCCCGAGTGGCTGTTGGCAATTTACATCCCGCCCATCAGCATAACAAGGCTCCCAGTTCTCCATGGCCTGTCCTGCCTTTCTGGATTTTACACTTTTTTCAGATGGCCCGTTTTACCAGGGGGAAGTGAGACTTCATTGTAGTGCAGATTTCCTTTGCAAGCTTGCTTGGTTGGCCAAAAAGTGCGTATGCGTTTTTTCCTGAATATATTCAGGAAAAAACGCATACGCCCTTTTTGGCCAAGTGCATCATTGTCCACCTTCTGCCTCTTTTCCTATGCTTTAAATGCAATTCCAGTCTACCTCCTGAAATCGGATTCCTGCAATTCTTCCCCGCTTTCAAGTCCTCTTGGCAGCCTTACTTCAGTATATTTTTGGACGATAGCTGTCATTTATAACTCTGCAGGTTTGTGAATTACAGTGCCCCTGAGCTCCTTTCTTCAACTCGCTTTCTTGTGAGCGGGCCGCAACACCGCAGGATTCCTTCAGGCCCAAATCTGGTTCCGGCACGGTACGCTGAGCCTTTGGTTAATTCCTCTTCCTGGTGGGAAATGAGAGTTAAATTTGCCCATCCAGAGACCTCCAGCTAGTCTCTCATTTGTTCTCCCTATTCCTGTTCATCTTCCACAGAAATTGCAAACTGGGCCAAACAGGAGGTTAAAGGCACTGACTCTCCAACTCGGGAGAGTGTTAGTTAAGCGTCTGGAATGTTGCACCCGATTACCAGGGGACGAAAACTGAGACATATTTGAACCCGTCTCCCGATCACACGGTTGATCATACTCTGGGTTCCACATGCATGTTTTAGCTGAAGGAAGAATCCCTTAATCCTGGAGAGTTGAGACCCGTGGAATGGGTACCATGCAATATGACTTCAAAGGGTCTTCATTTGCTCACCGAACCTCTCCAATCCTATCACTGCTGCGTTTATGCCCCTGTACACACACATGATTCTCTTTCGGAGACATAGCAATCCATAGGTTTTAAGATACTTACTAGTCAGGTACATTCTCAGGCGTTTAATATGGGGTGTTGAGTCCATTTCATTGAGCAAGGAGTAGCTCTTGTCTATTACATATTTGGCTTAAGGAACTTTATCTGTGCTCATTTCAATCTCTGGTTTTATGCAGCACCCCAGCTCACCTTTCCCCTTAAGCAAGCATAAGTTGGTTTTCTAAATTTGAGACCCTGTTCTGTTTTGTAATTCAGTTCCTGTGTAGCCAAGTTTACATTCCGTGTATTAGTGATATCTTATGATGTTTCTTTTTCTGTGTGACTTATTTCAGTTAGAATCATCATACCTGAATCCACTCATTATGCTGCTATGGGCCTGATGACATAGATTTCATTTCTGAGTGATATTGCATTGTACGTAAGTACCACAACTTCTTTATCCATTTTTCACTTTCTGTGATATTGAACTTGTAACGTAAACGTGGTTCTGGTAAACAGAGCCGTTCCAAACTTTGGGGTGGCTGTGTCTTTTTGATTTTAATATCCCTAAGCTATAGGACCATAAGTGGAAGTGCCCTAGGCTCTGATGCTTTGTTTTCTAGATGTTTCAGGAAACACCATACACTTCTCCAGAGTGGCTGTTGGCAATTTACATCCCGCCCATCAGCACAACAAGGCTCCCAGTTCTCCATGGCCTGTCCTGCCTTTCTGGATTTTACACTTTTTTTGAGATGACCCTTTTGACCGGGGGGAAGTGAGACTTCATTGTAGTGCAGATTTCCTTTGCAAGCTTGCTTTGTTGGCCAAAAAGTGCGTATGCGTTTTTTCCGGAATATATTCAGGAAAAAACTCATACGCCCTTTTTGGCCAAGTGCATCATTGTCAACGTTCTGCCTCTTTTCCTATGCTTTAAATGCAATTCCTGTCTGCCTAATGAAATCAGTTTCCTGCAATTCTGCCCCGCTTTCAAGTCCTCTTGGCAGCCTTACTTCAGTATATTTTTGGACGATAGCTGTCATTTATAACTCTGCAGGTTTGTGAATTACAGTGCCCCTGAGCTCCTTTCTTCAACTCGCTTTCTTGTGAGCTGGCCGCAGCACCACAACATTGCTTCAGGCCCTAATCTGGTTCTGGCACGGCACGCTGAGCCTTTGGTTAATTCCTCTTCCTGGTGGGAAATGAGAGTTAAATTTGCCCGTCCAGACACCTCCAGCTAGTCTCTCATTGGTTCTCCCTATTCCTGTTCATCTTCCGCAGAAATTGCAAACTGGGCCAAACAGGAGGTTAAAGGCACTGACTCTCCAAGTCGGGAGAGTGTTAGTTAAGCGGCTGGAATGTTGCACCCGAGTACCGGTGGACGAGAACTGAGACAAATTGGAACACATCTCCTGATCACACGGTTGATCATACTCTGGGTTACACATGCATGTTTTAGCTGAAGGAAGAATCCCTTAAACCTGGAGAGTTGAGACCCGTGGAATGGGTACCATGCAATATGATTTCAAAGGGTCTTCATTTGCTCACCGAACCTCTCCAATCCTATCATTGCTGCGTTTCTACCACTGTACACACGCTTCATTCTCTTTTGGAGACATAGCAATCCATAAGTTTTAAGATACTTACTAGTCAGCCACATTGTTAGGCGTTTAATATGGGGTGTTGAGCCCGTTTCGTTTAGCAAGGAGTAGCTCTTGTCTATTACATAGTTGGCTTAAGGAACTTTATCTGTGCTCATTTCAATCTCTGGTTTTATGCAGCACCCCAACTCACCTTTCCCCTTAAGCAAGCAAAAGTTGGTTTTCTAAATTTGAGACCCTGTTCTGTTTTGTAATCCAGTTCCTGTGTAGCCAAGTTTACATTCCGTGTATTAGTGATATCTTATGATGTTTCTTTTTCTGTGTGACTTATTTCAGTTAGAATCATCATACCTGAATCCACTCATTATGCTGTTACGGGCCTGATGACATAGATTTCATTCCTGAGTGATATTGCATTGTACGTAAGTACCACAACTTCTTTATCCGTTTTTCGCTTTCTCCAATATTGAACTTGTACCGTAAACGAGGTTCTTGTGAACAGAGCCGTCCCAAACTTTGGGGTGGCTGTGTCTTTTTGATTTTAATTTCCCTAAGCTATAGGACCATAAGTGGAAATGCCCTAGGCTCTGTTCATGTGTTTTTTAGAATCTTCAGGAAGCACCATACACTTCTCCCGAGTGGCTGTTGGCAATTTACATCCCGCCCATCAGCATAACAAGGCTCCCAGTTCTACATGGCCTGTCCTGCCTTTCTGGATTTTACACTTTTTTCAGATGGCCCTTTTGACTGGGGGGAAGTGAGACTTCATTGTAGTGCAGATTTCCTTTGCAAGCTTGCTTGGTTGACCAAAAAGGACATATGCCTGTTTTCCTGAATATATTCAGGAAAAAACGCATATGCCCTTTTTGGCCAAGTGCATCATTGTCGACATTCTGCCTCTTTTCCTATGCTTTAAATGCAATTCCAGTCTACCTCCTGAAATCGGTTTCCTGCAATTCTGCCCCGCTTTCAAGTCCTCTTGGCAGCCTTACTTCAGTATATTTTTGGACGATAGCTGTCATTTATAACTCTGCAGGTTTGTGAATTACAGTGCCCCTGAGCTCGTTTCTTCAACTCGCTTTCTTGTGAGCTGGCCGCAACACCACAGGATTGCTTCAGGCCCTAATCTTGTTCTGGCATGGCATGCTGAGCCTTTGGTTAATTCCTCTTCCTGGTGGGAAATGAGAGTTAAATTTGCCCGTCCAGACACCTCCAGCTAGTCTCTCATTGGTTCTCCCTATTCCTGTTCATCTTCCGCAGAAATTGCAAACTGGGCCAAACAGCAGGTTAAAGGCACTGACTCTCCAAGTCGGGAGAGTGTTAGTAAAGCGTCTGGAATGTTGCACCCGAGTACCAGGGGACGAAAACTGAGACATATTTGAACACGTCTCCTGATCACACAGTTGATCATACTCTGGGTTCCACATGCATGTTTTAGCTGAAGGAAGAATCCCTTAAACCTGGAGAGTTGAGACCCATGGAATGGGTACCATGCAATATGAATTCAAAGGGTCTTCATTTGCTAACCGAACCTCTCCAATCCTATCACTGCTGCGTTTATTCCACTGTACACACGCTTGATTTTCTTTTGGAGACATAGCAATCCATAGGTTTTAAGATACTTACTACTCAGGTACAACCTTAGGCGTATAATATAGGATGTTGAGTCCATTTCGTTGAGCAAGGAGTAGCTCTTGTCTATTACATATTTGGCTTAAGGAACTTTATGTGTGCTCATTTCAATCTCTGGTTTTATGCAGCACCCCAACTCACCTTTCCCCTTAAGCAAGCATAAGTTGGTTTTCTAAATTTCACACCCTGTTCTGTTTTGTAATCCAGTTTCTGTGTAGCCAAGTTTACATTCCATGTATTAGTGATATCTTATGATGTTTCTTTTTCTGTGTGACTTATTTCAGTTAGAATCATCATACCTGTATTCACTCATTATGCTGCTATGGGCCTGATGACGTAGATTTCATTGCTGAGTGATATTGCATTGTACTTAAGTACAACAACTTCTTTATCCATTCTTCACTTTCTGTGACATTGAACTTGTACTGTAAATGAGGTTCTTGTAAATAGAGCTGTACCAAACTTTGGGGTGGCTGTGTCTTTTTGATTTTAATTTCCCTAAGCTATAGGACCATAAGTGGAAGTGCCCTAGGCTCTGTTGCTTTGTTTTTTAGATGTTTCAGGAAACACCATACACTTCTCCAGAGTGGCTGTTGGCAATTTACATCCCGCCAATCAGCATAACAAGGCTCCCAGTTCTCCATGGCCTGTCCTGCCTTTCTGGATTTTACACTTTTTTCAGATGGCCCTTTTGTCCGGCAGGAAGTGAGACTTCATTGTAGTGCAGATTTCCTTTGCAATCTTGGTTGGTTGGCCAAAAAGGGCGTATGCGTTTTTTCCTGAATATATTCAGGAAAAAACGAATACGCCCTTTTTGGCCAAGTGCATCATTGTGGACGTTCTGTCTCTTTTCCTATGCTTTAAATGCAATTCCAGTCTACCTCCTGAGATCGGTTTCCTGCAATTCTGCCCCACTTTCAAGTCCTCTTGGCAGCCTTACTTCAGTATATGTTTGGAACATAGCTGGCATTTATAACTCTACAGATTTGTGAATTACAGTGCCCCTCAGCTCCTTTCTTCAACTCGCTTTCTTGTGAGCTGGCCGCAACACCGCAGGATTGCTTCAGGCCCTAATCTGGTTCCGGCACGGCACGCTGAGCCTTTGCTTAATTCCTCTTCCTGGTGGGAAATGAGAGTTAAATTTGCCCGTCCAGACACCTCCAGCTAGTCTCTCATTGGTCCTCCCTATTCCTGTTCATCTTCCGCAGAAATTGCAAACTGGGCCAAACAAGAGGTTAAAGGCACTGACTCTCCAAGTCGGGAGAGTGTTAGTAAAGCGTCTGGAATGTTGCACCCGAGTACCAGGGGATGAAAACTGAGACATATTTGAACACGTCTCCCGATCACACGGTTGATCATACTCTGGGTTCCACATGCATGTTTTAGATGAAGGAAGAATCCCTTAATCCTGGAGAGTTGAGACCCGTGGAATGGGTACCATGCAATGTGACTTCAAAGGGTCTTCATTTGCTCACCGAACCTCTCCAATCCTATCACTGCTGCGTTTATGCCCCTGTACACACGCTTGGTTCTCTTTCGGAGACATAGCAATCCATAGGTTTTAAGATACTTACTAGTCAGGTACATTCTTAGGTGTTTAATATGGGGTGTTGAGTCCATTTCGTTGAGCAAGGAGTAGCTCTTGTATATTACATATTTGGCTTAAGGAACTTTATCTGTGCTCATTTCAATCTCTGGTTTTATGCAGCACCCCAACTCACCTTTCCCCTTAAGCAAGCATAAGTTGGTTTTCTAAATTTCAGACACTGTTCTGTTTTGTAATTCAGTGCCTGTATAGCCAAGTTTACATTCTGTGTATTAGTGATATCTTATGACGTTTCTTTTTCTGTGTGACTTATTTCAGTTAGAATCATCATACCTGAATCCACTCATTATGCTGCTACGGGCCTGATGACATAGATTTCATTGCTGAGTGATATTGCATTGTACGTAAGTACCACAACTTCTTTATCCATTTTTCGCTTTCTGCGATATTGAACTTGTACCGTAAACGAGGTTCTTGTAAACAGAGCCGTCCCAAACTTTGGGGTGGCTGTGTCTTTTTGCTTTTAATATCCCTAAGCTATATGACAATAAGTGGAAGTGCCCTAGGCTCTGTTGCTTTGTTTTTTAGATGTTTCAGGAAACACCATACACTTCTCCCCAGTGACTGTTGGCAATATACATCCTGCCCATCAGCATAACAAGGCTCCCAGTTCTCCATGGCCTGTCCTGCCTTTCTGGATTTTACACTTTTTTCAGATGGTCCTTTTGACCGGGAGGGAAGTGAGACTTCAATGTAGTGCAGATTTCATTTGCAAGCTTGCTTGGTTTGCCAACAAGTGCGTATGCGTTTTTTCCTGAATATATTCAGGAAAAAACGCATTCGCCCTTGTTGGCCAAGTGCATCATTGTCGACGTTCTGCCTCTTTTCTTATGCTTTAAATGCAATTCCAGTCTACCTCCTGAAATCGGTTTCCTGCAATTCTGCCCCGCTTTCAAGTCCTCTTGGCAGCCTTACTTCAGTATATTTTTGGACGATCGCTGTCATTTATAACTCTGCAGGTTTGTGAATTACAGTGCTTCTGAGCTCCTTTCTTCAACTCGCTTTCTTGTGAGCTGGCCGCAACACCGCAGGATTGCTTCAGGCCCTAATCTGGTTCCGGCACGGCACGCTGAGCCTTTGGTTAATTCCTCTTCTTGGTGGGAAATGAGAGTTAAATTTGCCCATCCAGACACCTCCAGCTAGTCTCTCATTGGTTCTCCCTATTCCTGTTCATCTTCCGCAGAAATTGCAAACTGGGCCAAACAGGAGGTTAAAGGCACTATCTCTCCAAGTCGGGAGAGTGTTAGTAAAGCATCTGCAATGTTGCACCCGAGTACCAGGGGACGAGAACTGAGACATATTGGAACACGTCTCCCGATCACATGATTGATCATACTCTGGGTTCCACATGCATGCTTTAGCTGAAGGAAGAATCCCTTAAACTTGGAGAGTTGAGACCCGTGGAATGTGTACCATGCAATATGACTTCAAAGGGTCTTCATTTGCTCACCGAACCTCTCCAATCCTATCACTGCTGCGTTTATGCCCCTGTACACATGCTTGATTCTCTTTAGGAGACATAGCAATCCATAGGTTTTAAGATACTTACTAGTCAGCTACATTCTTAGGCGTTTAATATGGGGTGTTGAGTCCATTTCGTTGAGCAAGGAGTAGCTCTTGTCTATTACATGTTTGGCTTAAGGAACTTTATCTGTGCTCATTTCAATCTCTGGTTTTATGCAGCACCCCAACTCACCTTTCCCCTTAAACAAGCATAAGTTGGTTTTCTAAATTTGAGACCCTGTTCTGTTTTGTAATCCTGTTCGTGTGTAGCCAAGTTTACATTCCATGTATTAGTGATATCTTATGATGTTTCTTTTTCTGTGTGACTTATTTCAGTTTGAATCATCATACCTGAATCCACTCATTATGCTGCTACTGGCCTGATGACATAGATTTCATTGCTGAGTGATATTGCATTGTACGTAAGTACCACAACAGCTTTATCCATTTTTCCCTTTCTGTGATATTGAACTTGTACCATAAACGAGGTTCTTGTAAACAGAGAGGTCCCAAACTTTGGGGTGGCTGTGTCTTTTTGATTTTAATTTCCCTAAGCTATAGGACTATAAGTGGAAGTGCCCTAGGCTCCGTTGCTTTGTTTTTTAGATGTTTCAGGAAACACCATACACTTCTCCTGAGTGGCTGTTGGCAATTTTCATCCCGCCCATCAGCATAACAAGGCTCCCAGTTCTCCATGGCCTGTCCTGCCTTTCTGGATTTTACACTTTTTTCAGATGGCCCTTTTGACCGGGGGAAAGTGAGACTTCATTGTAGTGCAGATTTCCTTTGCAAGCTTGCTTGGTTGGCCAAAAAGGGCGTATGCGTTTTTTCCTGAATATATGCAGAAAAAAACGCATATGCACTTTTTGGCCAAGTGCATCATTGTCGACGTTCTGCCTCTTTTCCTATGCTTAAATGCAATTCCAGTCTACCTCCTGAAATCGGATTCCTGCAGTTCTGCCCCGCTTTCAAGTCCTCTTGGCAGCCTTACTTCAGTATATTTTTGGATGATAGCTGTCATTTATAACTCTGCAGGTTTGTGATAACAGTGCCCCTGAGCTCCTTTCTTCAACTCGCTTTCTTGTGAGCTGGCCGCAACACCGCAGGATTGCTTCAGGCCCTAATCTGGTTCCGGCACCGCACACTGAGCCTTTGCTTAATTGCTCTTCCTGGTGGGAAATGAGAGTTAAATTTGCCCGTCCAGACACCTCCAGCTAGTCTCTCATTGGTTCTCCCTATTCCTGTTCATCTTCCGCGGAATTTGCAAACTGGGCCAAACAGGAGGTTAAAGGCACTGACTTTCCAAGTCGGGAGAGTGTTAGTAAAGCATCTGGAATGTTGCACCCGAGTACCAGGCGATGAGAACTGAGACATATTTGAACACGTCTCCCGATCACATGGTTGATCATACTCTGGGTTCCACATGCATGTTTTAGCTGAAGGAAGAATCCCTTAAACCTGGAGAGTTGAGACCCGTGGAATGGGTACCATGCAATATGACTTCAAAGGGTCTTCATTTGCTCACCGAACCTCTCCAATCCTATCACTGCTGCGTTTATGTCCCTGTACTCACGCTTGATTCTCTTTCAGAGACATAGCAATCCATAGGTTTTAAGATACTTACTAGTCAGGTACATTATTAGGCATTTAATATGGTGTTTTGAGTCCATTTCGTTGAGCACGGAGTAGCTCTTGTCTATTACATGTTTGGCTTAAGGAACTTTATCTGTGCTCATTTCAATCTCTGGTTTTATGCAGCACCCCAACTCACCTTTCCCCTTAAGCAAGCATAAGTTGCTTTTCTACATTTGAGACCCTGTTCTGTTTTGTAATCCAGTTCCTGTGTAGCCAAGTTTACATTCCGTGTATTAGTGATATCTTATGATGTTTCTTTTTCTGTGTGACTTATTTCAGTTAGAATCATCATACCTGAATCCACTCATTATGCTGCTATGGGCCTGATGACGAACATTTCATTGCTGAGTGATATTGCATTGTACGTAAGTACCACAACTTCTTTATCCATTTTTCGCTTTCTGTGATATTGAACTTGTACCGTAAACGAGGTTCTTGTAAACAGAGCCATCCCAAAGTTTGGGGTGGCTGTGTCTTTTTGATTTTAATTTCCCTAAGCTATAGGACTATAAGTGGAAGTGCCCTAGGCTCTGTTGCTTTGTTTTTTAGATGTTTCAGGAAACACCATACACTTCTCCGGAGTGGCTGTTGGCAATTTACATCCCGCCCATCAGCATAACAAGGTTCCCAGTTCTCCATGGCCTGTCCTGCCTTTCTGGATTTTACATTTTATTCAGATGTCCCTTTTGTCCGGGGGGAAGTGAGACTTCATTGTAGTGCAGATTTCCTTTGCAAGCTTGCTTGGTTGGCCAAAAAGGGCGTATGCGTTTTTTCCTGAATATATTCAGGAAAAAACGCATACGCCCTTTTTGGCCAAGTGCATCATTGTCGACGTTCTGCCTCTTTTCCTATGCTTTAAATGCAATTCCAGTCTACCTCCTGAGATCGGTTTCCTGCAATTCTGCCCCACTTTCAAGTCCTCTTGGCAGCCTTACTTCAGTATATTTTTGGACCATAGCTGTCATTTATAACTCTACAGATTTGTGAATTACAGTGCCCCTGAGCTCCTTTCTTCAACTCGCTTTCTTGTGAGCTGTCCGCAACACTGCAGGATTGCTTCAGACTCTAATCTGGTTCCGGCAGGGGACGCTGAGCCTTTGGTTAATTCCTCTTCCAGTTGGGAAATGAGAGTTAAATTTGCCCATCCAGACACCTCCAGCTAGTCTCTCATTGGTTCTCCCTATTCCTGTTCATCTTCCGCAGAAATTGCAAACTGGGCCAAACAGGAGGTTAAAGGCACTGACTCTCCAAGTCGGGAGAGTGTTAGTAAAGCGTCTGGAAAGTTGCACCCGAGTACCAGGGGACGAGAACTGAGACATATTTGAACACGTCTCCCGATGAAACGGTTGATCATAGTCTGGGTTCCACATGCATGTGTTAGCTGAAGGAAGAATCCCTTAAACCTGGAGAGTTGAGACCCGTGGAATGGGTACCATGCAATATGACTTCAAAGGGTCTTCACTTTCTCACCGAACCTCTCAAATCCTATCACTGCTGCATTTATGCCCCTGTACACACGCTTGATTCTCTTTTGGAGACATAGCAATCCATAGCTTTTTCCCTTTCTGCGATATTGAATTTGTACCGTAAACGAGGTTCTTGTAAACAGAGCCGTCCCAAACTTTGGGGTGGCTGTGTCTTTTTGATTTTAATTTCCCTAAGCTATAGGACCATAAGTGGAAGTGCCCTAGGCTCTGTTGCTTTGTTTTTTAGATGTTTCAGGAAACACCATACACTTCTCCCGAGTGGCTGTTGGCAATTTACATCCCACCCATCAGCATAACAATGCTCCCAGTTCTCCATTGCCTGTCCTGCCTTTCTGGATTTTACACTTTTTTCAGATGGCCCTTTTGACTGGGGAGAAGTGAGACTTCATTGTAGTGCAGATTTCCTTTGCAAGCTTGCTTGGTTGGCCAAAAAGGGCGTATGCGTTTTTTCCTGAATATATTCAGGAAAAAACGCATACGCCCTTTTTGGCCAAGTGCATCATTGTGGACGTTCTGCCTCTTTTCCTATGCTTTAAATGCAATTCCTGTCTACCTCCTGAAATAGGTTTCCTGCAATTCTGCCTTGCTTTCAATGCCTCTTCATAGCCTTACCTCAATATATTTTTTGAAAATAGTTGGCCTTTATAACTCTGCACGTTTTTGAATTGCAGTGGCCCTTAGCTTCATTTTTCAGCTCATATTTTTGTGATCTTGCCTCATAACCACAGGATTCCTTCAGGCCCTATTCTTCTTCTGGGGCACCTTGCTGTGCCTTTGGTTTATTCTTCTTACTGATGTGAAATTAGAGTGACATGTGCCCATTGAAACCGCTACAGCTTGTTTCTCACTGGTTCCCCCTATTCCCATTCATCCTCCGCACTAACTGCAGACTGTGCGATACCAGAACTTAAAGGCATTGACTCTCCATGTGAGGATGTTGTTAGTAAAGCGGCTGGAATGTCGATCCAGAGCCCCAGGAGAGGAAAAATGAGGTGCGTTTCAGAAACCTTTCCCGATCATATGGTATACCAGTCGCTGGGTTTCCCAAGCATGGTTTAGCTGTAGGAAGATTCCCTTCAACCTGGATTGTTGGGACCCTTGGAATGAGTAGCATGAAGTATTGCATTAAACTTTTGGCAGTTGCTCACCAAAACTCACCAATCCTCTCAGCCCCAAGTGTCCAGCCTTATGTGTTATCCAGCTGTGGGTTTATATGTGGTCAATCCAGGTTGCATCACAGCCCCTGAGCAAATTTTGTAAGAATTTTTCTCTCTTTCATTGTTTCTGCGTTTTGTTTTTAAAATTTATTTCTATAATGGGGTTTAGCTCATTTTCACTGCTGTGTTTGTGCCGCTCTGCACACACTTGATTCCCTTATGGAGATATATCAATACATGGATTTTTTTTTTTTCTTTTGCGATACGTGGGCCTCTCACTGTTGTGGCCTCTCCCGCCGCGGAGCACAGGCTCCGGATGCGCAGGCTCAGCGGCCATGGCTCACGTGCCCAGCCACTCCGCGGCACATGGGATCCTCCCGGACCAGGGCACGAACCCGCGTCCCCTGTATCGGCAGGCGGACTCTCAACCACTCTGCCATCAGGGAAGCCCAATACATGGATTTTAAGATTCTTATTACTCAGATATATTTCTCTGTGGTTTATAAGGTGTGTTGAGGCCAGTTCATTGAGCAAGGTGTAGATCTTGTCTAATATCTATTTGGTTTATTGAACGGTATCTGTGCTAATTTCAAACTCTGGTTTTATGCATCACCCCACCTCTCCTTTCCCCTTAAGCTGACATAAGTGTGTTTTCTAAATGTGAGACACTGTTCTGTTCTGTAATTCATTTCTTGTGCAGCCATATTTACCCTCCCTCTATAAGTGATATCTTATGATATGTTTCTTTTTCTGTTTGACTTATTTCAAGTAGTATTATCGGACCTAAATCCACTCTTTATCCTTCTACTAGCCTTATTACATTGATTTCATGGTGAAGAGATATTCCATTGTACATAAGTACCACATCTTCTTTATCCATTGTTCTCTTTCCTGGGATATTTAAGGTGTACTGAAGTTGAGGTTCTTGTAAACAGAGTAGCCCTAAACTGTGGTGTGCTTGTGTCTTGTTGATTTTTAGACTTCCCTAGATATACTCCCATGATTGGAAGTGTCCTATGCTCTGTAGCTCTGTTTTCTAGATGATTTAGGAACCACCATACACTTCTCCAGAGTGGCTCTCGGCAGTTCACACACTGCCCATCAGCGTATAAAGGCTCCCTGTTCTCCATGGCCTGTCCTGCATTTCTGGTTTTTACAAATTTTTAGGATGGCCCTTTTGACCAGTGGGAAATGAGACTTCTTTGTTGTGCACATTTGCATTGCTTGCTTGCTTCGTTGCCCATAAAGTGCGTATGTGTTTTTTCCTGGTTATAATCAGGAAAAAACGCATACGCCCTTTTGGGCCAACTGCATCATTGTCGAAATTCTGCCGCTTTTCATGTGCTTTAAAGACGAGTCCAATCTATCTCTTGAAATCTGTTTCTTGCAATTCTGTCTTGCATTCAGATCCTCTTCTTTGCCTTACCTCAACATATTTTTGGACGTTAGTTTTCATTTATAACTCTGCAGGTTTGTGAATTGCAGTGACCCTGAGCTCCATTTCTTAAGTTGCTCTTTTGTGAGCTGGGCTCAAACCCACAGAATTGCTTCAGGACCTATTTTGGCTCCGGCGAGGTGGGCTGAGCCTTTTTTCAATTCTTATTCTTAATGGGAAATTAGAGTGATATGTGCCCATCCAAACCCCTACAACTATTCTCTCATTGGTTCCCCCTCTTCCCGTTCATCCTCCTCACAATTTGCAAAATGTGTGAAACAGAAGTTGAAATGTGCTGATTCTCCAAGTGGAGAGATTCTAAGTAACGTGGCCAGAATGGTGAACAGGAGCACCAGGAGAGGATAAATGAGCTGCATTTTAGACACATCTCCCGATCACATGGTGTACAGTCCTCTGGGTTTTCCATGCATGTTTTAGCTGTAGGAAGATCCCTTGAACCTGCAGATTTGGGACCCATTGAATGGGTACCAGGTAGTATTACTTTAAAGGGTGTGCATTTCCTCACCCAACCTCACATTTCTCTTAGTGCAAACAGTTTCCAGCCTTATGTCTCATCCTGCTGTGGGTCTAGATGTGTTCAATCCATGTTGCATCACCGTCCCTGAGGAAAAGTTGTAAGAGGTTTTCTCTGTCTCTCTGTCATTTATTTTTTTCAATTTATTACTATATTGGTTACAGCTGATTTTCAAAGCTCTGTTTCTTGCTGCTGTACATCCACTTGATTCACGTACAAGAGACATCAGTAAATTCTTTTTCAGATTCTTACCAGTCGTATATATTCTTTTCCGGTGACTTGAGTGTGCTGAGTGCAGTTCTTTTAGCTACCGTGTGGGCCTTGTTGATTATCAGTTTGGTATTTGGAATGGTATCTTTGCTAATTTCAACCTCCTGGATGATGCCTCACCCCTCCCCACCTTTCCCGTTTAGCAGCCTTATGCGTGTTTTCTACATATTTGACTATGTTTTTGTTTCGTAATTTATTTCATGTGTAGCCATTTTGGATTCCACCTTTAAGTGATATCTTATGATATGTGTCTTTTCTTTTTGAATTATGTCACTTAGAAAGATCATACGTAACTCCTCCGGAGTTGTTACAACTGGCCATAGTTCATTGATTTCCAGGCTGAATAATATTCCACTCTACCTAAGTACCACATCTCTATCCATTTTTTCCCTCCAGAGACATTTAAGTTATATCCTAGTCGAGGATCTTTTAAACAGAGAGGGGGTAAACTTTGGGGTGCCTGTGTCCTCTCAATTTTTGTTTTTCCCAAGATATACGCCCATGAGTGCAATTGCCCTATGCTCTGTAGCTCATTTTTTAGATGCTTTAGTAAACACAATACACTTCTCCAGAATGGCCGTTGGCAATATACATTTCCACTATAAGTCTCACAGGGCTCCCTCTTCTCCTTGCCCTGTCCTGCATTTCTGTTGTTTACGCTTTATGAGGATAGCTCTTCTGACTGATGCGAAGTGATATATTTTGTAGTATTGACTTCCAGTGCCCACCTGTTTGCTTGGCTAAAAAAGTGTATGCCCTTTTCTTGAATATATACAGAAAAAAACGCATACACCCTTTTTGGCCAACTGCAATGTTGGCAATGTTCAGCTCCTTTTCTTGTGCTTAATGGCGAGTCCTTTCTACCTCCTCAGATCCCTTTCCTGCCATTCTCCCTTGCTTACAAGTCCTTTTCTCTGACTTTCCTCAAGACATTTTTCAGTGATGGATATTTTCAACTCTGCAGTTTCATGAATTTTACTGCCCCTGAGTTCCATTGTTCAACTTGCGTTTATGGGAACTGGCCACAAAGCAGCGGGATTTCCTCAAGCCCTATACTGTTTCCATGGGCAACCCTAGCCTTTGGTCAATTCGTCTTCCTGATTGGAAATTAGAGTGACATGTGCCTGTCTGAACACCTAGGACTTGTCTCTCATTGTTCCTCATCCTTCCGCTTCATCCTCTGGACAAATTCCAAACTGTACGCAACAGGATGTTGACAGTGCTGACATCTCCAAGTGGGGAGACTGTTAGTAAAGACGCTGGAGGGGTGAACCCGAGCACCAGGAGATGAGGAGATGAGATGCCTTTTCCAAACTCTTCCCGATCAGACGGTATACCATCCTCTGTGTGTGACAGACATGTTTTAGCAGTAGGAAGAGTCCCATTCATGTAAGGAGAACACCAGGGCTTTTTCAAAATCAGTGTCTGCCCAAAACCCAAACTGGGGAATTTTTTAAGCTACGGCTACACATATGTTCATTAAGGGCCTTGGGAAGTAGGCAGAGTCCAAACTTTAGACGATTGAAGTCTTCAGGGTCAGAAGCACTCACCACCAGCTTCCCTTAGGTTACACTTTAACTGTCATTGATAGATGATGTCAATAAAAATATCTATTCTTTTCCAGATTATTTCCCCTTATAGGTTATTGCAAAATGTTGAGTGTAGTTCCCTGTGCTATACAGTAGTTCCTTGTTGATGATCTATTTTATACATAGCAGTGTGTATGTGTTAATCCCAAACTGTTAATTTATCCCTCCTCCCACCTTTCCCCTTTGGTAATAATAAATTATAAGATTTTATACTTCTCAGAAATGGGGGAGCTGAAAGAGAGGTATCATTTTCAATGGAAAAGCATTTAAAACAAGATTGAAGCTTTAACCAAGATTATTAGATGTACATCCTTGGAAAGAAATCACTTCGTTTCTCTAATATTGACCTGACAAATAAGACAGACCTTTTCACTGAACTTGCTTATAATAAAGTGATGGAAATATCAAATGGAAGTGTTAGAAACATCTTATTTTACCCGAGCCTTATACACTGTTCTATGTTAACTACAGTTTGGCTCACACATCTGTTCATTGAGGTTACAATAGTCTCAATTTCTGTTACTGATCCTCCAGAGTGGACCCCAACAAGTGTCCCCCTGCCCAGTGTCATTGGGGCCAACAGATCGAGACTGAGTTTGGTTCACAAGCAAAGGAAACTTTATATTTTGATCAGAGAATGGAGAGGTGAGAGCATGCACTACCCCGTGGGCTGTGGGCTGGGCTGTTGTGTAGAGATCCTGTCAGAGTCAGTGGGAGGGAGGGGGCGGAGCTCTCGAGGGCCGGGTTGGCTGCAGCTCAGGCTCTATATCGCGGAGTCTGCACTGGGCCCCAGGAGCTGAGGTGTCGTCCCAGCCATTCTGCACTAGGAAATCTGGTCTGAAGTGCCGGGTGTGGAAACTCTGCATGCGGGACCCTAGGAGCACATGAAATTAGACAAAGCACAAAGGATAAAAAAGGTTAGACTTGACTTTATTGCCCAGATTCTATTTTTATCTCCCAGGGATTTTTAATGGGCTTTGCTGGGGACAAACCCCTCCTCTGCCTTTTGTCCCGTTCCTCATTCTTGGAGTGCTGAGGGTGCAGACCCTTCTTCTGTAACTGCTGAGTGCTGAGTTGGGAGCCCTCATACCCGGGGGCGAGGGTCAGAGCTTCTCCCCAGCAGCCTCCAGGTGACGTTGATTGTCCCCAGGCCCCCTGCCTCCCTGCTCGTCCACCTGAGCACCAGCATTGGAAGTGTTATAGATTCTAATGACCTTTAAGGGTCCAGGAAAGAGATGTGCAGAGACGCTGTGGGAACCTGTTTCACCCCGCCCCACATTTGTTCGGCCACCTTAGGCTGACCGTTTCTGCCAGCCTAGATGCTCTGACCAGTAGTCTGCGCTTTCTTCAATTAGGTCCCTGAATTAATGTACAAACAGCACCAGGTGTCAGAGCCCTGCCCGCTCAAATCCCAGACAGTCCAGGGTCAGTGGTGATCAAGGACCATGATGGCCACTGAGTCAACAGCCTTTTGAAGTAAACAGGAGTCCAGCCAGTCTCATTGGCCACCATCATCACGGTGTCTGTAGGCTTTTCTATGGTGACAGTGTGATATACGGTTCCCCCGCCAAGATTATTAGCTCCCCTCTGGGTGCAGTATGTCCTGCAAGCAGTAGTCTACTCTTTTGGGACACACTCTTGTTGTTTTATGAGAGAAACTCCAGGTCAAGTGATGTTCACACGAGTCGTCATGGTGCCCTGTTGCCCCCGGTTATCTCTCTGGATGTTGGAGTTGGAAGGCCTCCTCACTCGAGGTTGGTGTGCCCACAGAGCGAACCCTGCAACTTCAGGGCATGGTTGGTGGTTAGGATCACCACGTGGGGTCCTTTTCCCTTAGGAGGGAGGTGGCCTTTGGGGCTGCTGATTTCCAGGTTTTTAGATACCGCCAGTATCTTGGCCAGATGTGGCAGTGGGCCAAGCCCCTTGGTGCCCGTAGTTTATCCTACCTGGATGGCATTCTTGCATTGTTCCATTTCAAGTGGTCCCAGTTTTTGCACTAATTCTCCAATGGCGATTCACCTTTCACCGGGAATGTAAAGGTCAAAGGGTTTAGCTAAATTAGGGAGTTCCAGGGCAAGGGTCTGAATTGACTGCTCTTTCCATTCTTGAAAGGCCACTTCTGGATTCTATTCAAAAGGATCATCATCTTTTCCTTTCAGTGTTTCATATAGAGGCCCAGCTAGTAGACTGTAGTTAGGGATCCAGAAGCAGCAAACCCTGGCCTCCCCAGGAACCCCTAAGCTGTCTTCTAGTTTTAGAAAGGGGTAAGGCTGAAAATGGTTTCTTCCCTTTCCTGGGATGGGCTTCTCCGACCTTCTGTGAGAACGAAGCCCAGGCAGGTCACTGCAGTCTGTGATATTTGAGCTTTTTCTTGGACAACTTCTATCCTTTATTGGCTTGGTAGTTCAGAGGCCTCCTTAGTAGGGCTGGCGATCAGAATGTCGTCTGCGTACTGAAGGAGGGTTTCCTTTCCCAGAGGTAGAACTTTTAGGTCTTTAGCTAAGCTTTCCCCAAAGATGGTGTGGGAATTTTTGCACCCTTGGGGCAAGACGGCCCGGAAGTATTGTTTTAGTTGTATGTTGAGTCCTGCCACTCACAAGCCAAAATTTCTTGTGACTCTGGGACTAATGGAATACAAAAGAAGGCATCATTGAAGACTAATACAGAATACCATGTCCTGGTGGTTGGTAGAATGACCAGCAGGGTGTAGGAATTAGGAGCAGCTGGAGGTATATCCTCGGTGGCTTCACTGACTGTCCTGACATCCTTTACCAGGTCCCCAGCAGCCCATGGGGCTCTCGTGGTCAGACCAATCCCAGAATATGGAGCTCACCTGGGCAGGTACCCCACCCCCACCCCAGCCCACGGGGCTCTCATGGTCAGGCCCCTCCCAGGATACAGAGCTACCCTTGCAGGTACCGTGGCAGGGCTGGGCACACAGGAACCGTGCACATAGCCCTCATTGCAGAGCACCCCCAGCTCACCTGTCGCTCAGAGCTGACACAGAGCACCTCAGAGCAGGACTTGAACTAACAAACAGCAGCTGCGACAGGTCTGTGACCCTGGGCATCACTCTGTGCGGCCTCCCTCCACCTGGTCTTCCAGAGACTTCCACTGCACCCGGGGCACCAGGCCTCTGTCTCCAACCACCACCCACCCCTCCTCTCCCTGACTCCAGGGTTCCTCTCATTAGGAGAGGGTTTTCTTGAAGTTGTCTCCCACTCATGGGCCAGATAAAATCATTAGAAAACAAGCCAAAGCTGCAGCCCCTTGTCTATCCTCACTCTCAGAGCCCACACCTGTTCCTTGGACCTGGCCGGTTCAGCAAGTTCCATTTTCTGCAACTGTGAGCCCCTGAGGGGTGATGATTGGCTGACCTGGGCAGCCTTACCGTGCCGGCCAGCCCTCCCCAGGTGTGCCTGGGTTGAGATCAATATAAATACCACTCCAGGCAGCAAGAGCCCCTGCAGCCGTTCCTGATGCCATTTTCTCTGCCCTGTCAGCAGTCTCGGGGCTGGGCTGGTGGGAGGGAGTGAGAGGCCACGGCTTTGTGGGTGGCCCAGTGTGAGTGGGGCTCTGCTGGACTTTCTGCAGCAGTAGCCAGGCTGCCACCTGCTAAAGAAGAGGATGTGTCACCTATACCTGCTGCTGGAATTTCTCCCTGGGCAGAGGTGAGGAAGGAAAAAAGCAGTGGGGGCAGGGACAGGACGGGTATCTCAGGCAGGGAAATGGAAATCTTCCAGAAGAGCACCCAGGGCCAGGACCATCCTGGCTGGCCTGCAGGCACCAAGTCGGCCGGCATGCTGTCACTCGTGTGGCTCTATGGCCCTTCCTCTAGGCTTTCAAGTCCTTGTATAAATTCAGGTGTTTTACCTGGGACGGGTAGGAATAGTTCAGCAGCAACTGGCCTGGGGCTCAGCTCACGTTTACTCACAGATGCCTCAGCACGGTGCCCCAGCTTTGCAATGAGGACGCTTGTTGCGTGGGGGCTGCTGGCTGAATGGGAGACGATTCCCCACCACTGACCAACTTCAGAATTGTTTACAACTGGAGCAAGTGCCCTGATACGGTTTTCCTCTGTGGAACTGGTGGGTTCTGTGTTTTTTTTCTCTTTTTCGTTTTTGGTTCAAGGTAGATTTTATTCCTCTTTTTTGTATTTACAGATATAAGCATGGAAATAATTTATTCATATAAATACATGTATGTGAAGGGAATAATTGTTTTTTCTGTTTTTTTTTTAATTTTATTTCTTTTTAATTTTGAATTTTATTTTATATTTTTATACAGCAGGTTCTTATTGGTTATCTATTTTATACATATAAATGTATACATGCCAATCCCAGTCTCTCAACTCCTCCCACCACCAACCTCCAACAGCTTTCCCCGCTTGTTGTCCATACGTTTGTTGTCTACATCTGTTGCTCTATTTATGCCTTGCAAAATGGTTAACCTGTACAGTTTTTCTAGGTTCCACATATATGCATGAATATACAAGATTTGTTTTTCTCTTTCTGACTTACTTCACTCTGTATGACACTCTCTAGATCCATCGACGTCTCTACAAATGACCCAATTTCATTCCTTTTCATGGCTTAGTAATATTCCGTTTTATATATGTACCACAGCTTTATGCATTCGTCTGTCTGTGGGCATTTAGGTTGCTTCCATTACCTCGATATTGTAAAGAGTGAGGCAATGAACATTGCGGTGAATGTCTCTTTTTGATTTATGGTTTTGTCTGGGTATATGTCCAGAACTGGGATTGCTGTATCATATGGTAATTCTACTGTTAGTTTCTTAAGAAACTCCATATTGTTCTCCATAGTGACTGTATCAATTTATATTCCCAACAATAGTGGAAGAGGGTTCCATTTCTCCACACCCTTTCCAGCATTTTTTGTTTCTAGATTTTCTGATGATGCCCATTCTACCAGGTGTGAGGTGATATCTCATTGTTGAGTCCATTTCCTTGAGCAAGGGGTAGGTCTTGTCTATTACATATTTAGCTTATGGAACGGTATCTGTGCTAATTTCAAACACAGGTTTTATGCAGCACCCCAACTAACCTTCCCCCTTAAGCAAGCATAAGTTGGTTTTCTAAACATGAGACCCTGTTCTGTTTTGTAATTCAGTTCATGTGTAGCCAAGTTCGCATTCCATGTATTAGTGGTACCTTATGATGTTTCTTTTTCTGTGTGACTTTTTTCACTTAGAATCACCGTGCCTCAATCCACTCATTATGCTGGTACGGGCCTGGTGACATAGTTTTCATTGCTGAGAGGTATTCTGTTGTACGTAAGTACTGCAACTTCTTTATCCATTATTTGCTCTCTGGCATATTAAACTTGTGCTGCAGAAGAGGTTCCTGTAAACAGAGCCGTCCCAAATATTTGGGTGGCTGTGTCTTTTTGATTTTAATTTCCCTAAGCTATAGGACCATAAGTGGAAGTGCCCTAGGCTCTGTTGCTTTGTTTTTTAGATGTTTCAGGAAACACCATACACTTCTCCCCAGTGGCTGTTGGCAATTTACATCCCGCCCATCAGCATAACAAGGCTCCCTGTTCTCCATGGCCTCTCCTGCCTTTCTGGATTTTACACTTTTTTCAGATGGCCCTTTTGACCGGGGAGAAGTGAGACTTCATTGTAGTGCAGATTTCCTCTGCAAGCTTGCTTGGTTGGCCAAAAAGGGCGTATGCGTTTTTTCCTGAATGTATTCAGGAAAAAACGCATACGCCCTTTTTGGCCAAGTGCATCATTGTGGACGTTCTGCCTCTTTTCCTATGCTTTAAATGCAATTCCTGTCTACCTCCTGAAATCGGTTTCCTGCAATTCTGCCCTGCTTTCAAGTCCTCTTGGCAGCCTTACTTCAGTATATTCTTGGACGATAGCTGTCATTTATGACTCTGCAGGTTTGTGAATTACAGTGCCCCTGAGCTCCTTTCTTCAACTCGCTTTCTTGTGAGCTGGCCGCAACACTGCAGGATTGCTTCAGGCCCTAATCTTGTTCCGGCACGGCACGCTGAGCCTTTGGTTAATTCCTCTTCCTGGTGGGAAATGAGAGTTAAATTTGCCCGTTCAGACACCTCCAGCTAGTCTCTCATTGGTTCTCCCTGTTCCTGTTCATCTTCCCCAGAAATTGCAAACTGGGTCAAACAGGAGGTTAAAGGCACTGACTCTCCAAGTCGGGAGAGTGTTAGTAAAGCGTCTGGAATGATGCACCCGCGTACCAGGGGACGAGAACTGAGACATATTGGAACACGTCTCCCGATCACATGGTTGATCATATTCTGGGTTCCACATGCATGTTTTAGCTGAAGGAAGAATCCCTTAAACATGGAGAGTTGAGATCCGTGGAATGGGTACCATGCAATATGACTTCAAAGGGTCTTCATTTGCTCACCGAACCTCTCCAATCCTATCACTGCTGCGTTTATGCCCCTGTACACACGCTTGATTCTCTTTCAGAGACAGAGCGATCCATAGGTTTTAAGATACTTACTAGTCAGGTACATTCTTAGTCGTTTAATATGGGGTGTTGAGTCCATTTCGTTGAGCAAGGAGTAGCTCTTGTCTATTCCATATTTGGCTTAAGGAACTTTATCTGTGCTCATTTCAATCTCTGGTTTTATGCAGCACCCCAACTCAACTTTCCCCTTAAGCAAGCAGAAGTTGGTTTTCTAAATTTGAGACCCTGTTCTGTTATGTAATCCAGTTCCTGTGTAGCCAAGTTTACATTCCGTATATTAGTGATATCTTATGATGTTTCTTTTTCAGTGTGAATTATTTCAGTTAGAATCATCATACCTGAATCCACTCATTATGCTGCTACGGGCCTGATGACATAGATTTCATTTCTGAGTGATATTGCATTGTACGTAAGTACCAAAACTTCTTTATCCATTTTTCACTTTCTGTGATATTGAACTTTTCCCGTAAACGAGGTTGTTGTAAACAGAGCCGTCCCAAACGTTGGGGTGGCTGTGTCTTTTTGATTTTAATTTCCCTAAGCTATAGGACCATAAGTGGAAGTGCCCTAGGCTCTGTTGCTTTGTTTCTTAGATGTTTCAGGAAACACCATACACTTCTCCCAATTGGCTGTTGGCAATTTACATCCCGGCAATCAGCATAACAAGGCTCCCAGTTCTCCACGGCCTGTCCTGCCTTTCTGGATTTTACACTTTTTTCAGATGGCCCTTTTGACCGGGCGGAAGTGAGACTTCATTGTAGTGCAGATTTCCTTTTCAAGCTTGCTTTGTTGGCCAAAAAGGGCGTATGCGTTTTTTCCTGAATATATTCAGGAAAAAACGCATACGCCCTTTTTGGTCAAGTACATCATTGTCGACGTTCTGCCTCTTTTCCTATGCTTTAAATGCAATTCCAGTCTACCTCCTGAAATCAGTTTCCTTCAATTCTGCCCCGCTTTCAAGTCCTCTTGGCAGCCTTACTTCAGTATATTTTTGGACGATAGCTGTCATTTATAACTCTGCAGGTTTGTGAATTACAGTGCCCCTGAGCTCCTTTCTTCAACTCGCTTTCTTGTGAGCTGGCCGCAACACCGCAGGATTGCTTCAGGCCCTAATCATGTTCTGGCACGGCACGCTGAGCCTTTGGTTAATTCCTCTTGCTGGTGGGAAATGAGAGTTAAATTTGCCCGTCCAGACACCTCCAGCTAGTCTCTCATTGGTTCTCCCTATTCCTGTACATCTTCCACGTAATTCGCAAACTGGGTCAAACAGGAGGTTAAAGGCACTGACTGTCCAAGTCGGGAGAGTGTTAGTAAAGCGTCTGGAATGTTGCACCCGAGTACCAGGGGACGAGAACTGAGACATATTGGAACACGTCTCCCGATCACACGGTTGATCATACTCTGGGTTCCACATGCATGTTTCAGCTGAAGGAAGAATCCCTTAAACCTGGACAGTTGAGACCCGTGGAATGGGTACCATGCAATATGACTTCAAAGGGTCTTCATTTGCTCAGCGAACCTCTCCAATCCTATCACTGCTGCGTTTATGCCCCTGTACACACGCTTGATTCTCTTTTGGAGACATAGCAATCCATAGGTTTTAAGATACTTACTAGACAGGTACATTCTTAGGCGTTTAATATGGGGTGTTGAATCCATTTCGTTGAGCAAGGAGTAGCTCTTGTCTATTCCATATTTGGCTTAAGGAACTTTATCTGTGCTCATTTCAATCTCTGGTTTTATGCAGCACCCCAACTCACCTTTCCCCTTAAGCAAGCATAAGTTGGTTTTTCTAAATTTGAGACCCTGTTCTGTTTTGTAATTCAGTTCCTGTGTAGCCAAGTTTACATTCCGTGTATTAGTGATATCTTATGATGTTTCTTTTTCTGTGTGACTTATTTCAGTTAGAATCATCATACCTGAATCCACTCATTATGCTGCTATGGGCCTGATGACATAGATTTCATTGCTGAGTGATATTGCATTGTACGTAAGTACCACAACTTCTTTATCCATTTTTCGCTTTCTGCGATATTGAACTTGTACCGTAAACGAGGTTCTTGTAAACAGAGCCGTCCCAAACTTTGGGGTGGCTGTGTCTTTTTGATTTTAATTTCCCTAATCTATAGGACCATAAGTGGAAGTGCCCTAGGCTCTGTTGCTTTGTTTTTTATATGTTTCAGGAAATACCATACACTTTTCCCCAGTGGCTGTTGGCAATTTACATTCCGCCCATCAGCATAACAAGGCTCCCAGTTCTCCATGGCCTGTCCTGCCTTTCTGGATTTTACACTTTTTTCAGATGGCCCTTTTGACCAGGGGGAAGTGAGACTTCATTGTAGTGCAGATTTCCTTTGCAAGCTTGCTTGGTTGGCCAAAAAGGGCGTATGCGTTTTTTCCTGAATATATTCAGGAAAAAACGCATACGCCCTTTTTGGCCAAGTGCATCATTGTCGACGTTCTGCCTCTTTTCCTATGCTTTAAATGCAATTCCAGTCTACCTCCTGAAATTGGTTTCCTGCAATTCTGCCCCGCATTCAAGTCCTCTTGGCAGCCTTACTTCAGTATATTTTTGGACGATAGCTGTCATTTATAACTCTGCAGGTTTGTGAATTACAGTGCCCCTGAGCTCCTTTCTTCAACCCGCTTTCTTGTGAGCTGGCCGCAACACCGCTGGATTGCTTCAGGCCCTAATCTGCTTCCAGCATGGCACGGTGAGCCTTTGGTTAATTCCTCTTCCTGGTGGGAAATCAGAGTTAAATTTGCCTGTCCAGACACCTCCAGCTAGTCTCTCATTGGTTCTCCCTATTCCTGTTCATCTTCCGCAGAAATTGCAAATTGGGCCAAACAGGAGGTTAAAGGCACTGACTCTCCAAGTCGGGAGAGTGTTAGTAAAGAATCTGGAATGTTGCACCCGAGTACCAGGGGACGAGAACTGAGACATATTGGAACACGTCTCCCGATCACACGGTTGATCATACTCTGGGTTCCACATGCATGTTTTAGCTGAAGGAAGAATCCCTTAAACCTGGAGAGTTGAGACCCGTGGAATGGGTACCATGCAATATGACTTCAAAGGGTCTTCATTTGCTCACCGAACCTCTCCAATCCTATCACTGCTGCGTTTATGCCCCTGTACACACGCTTGATCCTCTTTCGGAAACATAGCAATCCATAGCTTTTAAGATACTTACTAGTCAGGTACATTCGTAGGCGTTTAATATGGGGTGTTGAGTCCATTTCATTGAGCAAGGAGTAGCTCTTGTCTATTACATATTTGGCTTAAGGAACTTTATCTGTGCTCATTTCAATCTCTGGTTTTATGGAGCACCCCAACTCACCTTTCCCCTTAAGCAAGCATAAGTTGGTTTTCTAAATTTGAGACCCTGTTGTGTTATGTAATCCAGTTCCTGTGTAGCCAAGTTTACATTCCGTGTATTAGTGATATCTTATGATGTTTCTTTTTCTGTGTGACTTATTTCAGTTAGAATCATCATACCTGAATCCTCTCATTATGCTTCTACGGGCCTGATGACAAAGATTTCATTTCTGAGTTATATTGCATTGTACGTAAGTACCACAACTTCTTTATACATTTTTCGCTTTCTGCGATATTGAACTTGTACCGTAAACGAGGTTCTTGTAAACAGAGCCGTGCCAAACTTTGGGGTGGCTGTGTCTTTTTGATTTTAATTTCCCTAAGCTATAGGACCATAAGTGGAAGTGCCCTAGGCTCTGTTGCTTTGTTTTTTAGATGTTTCAGGAAACACCATACACTTCTCCCGAGTGGCTGTTGGCAATTTACATCCCGCCCATCAGCATAACAAGGCTACCAGTTCTCCATGGCCTGTCCTGCCTTTCTGGATTTTACACTTTTTTCAGATGGCCCTTTTCACCGGGGGAAAGTGAGACTTCATTGTAGTGCAGATTTCCTTTGCAAGCTTGCTTGGTTGGCCAAAAAGTGCGTATGCGTTTTTTCCTGAATATATTCAGGAAAAAACGCATACGCGCTTTTTGGCCAAGTGCATCATTGTCGACGTTCTGCCTCTTTTCCTATGCTTTAAATGCAATTCCAGTCTACCTCCTGAAATCGGTTTCCTGCAATTCTGCCCCGCTTTCAAGTCCTTTTGGCAGCCTTACTTCAGTATATTTTTGGACGATAGCTGTCATTTATAACTCTGCAGGTTTGTGATTACAGTGCCCCTGAGCTCCTTTCTTCAACTCGCTTTCTTGTGAGCTGCCCGCAACACTGCAGGATTGCTTCAGGCCCTAATCTGGTTCCAGCACGGCACGCTGAGCCTTTGGTTAATTCCTCTTGCTGGTGGGAAATGAGAGTTAAATTTGCCCGTCCAGACACCTCCAGCTAGTCTCTCATTGGTTCTCCCTATTCCTGTACATCTTCCACGTAATTTGCAAACTGGGTCAAACAGGAGGTTAAAGGCACTGACTCTCCAAGTCGGGAGAGTGTTAGTAAAGCGTCTGGAATGTTGCACCCGAGTACCAGGGGACGAAAACTGAGACATATTTGAACACGACTCCCAATCACACGGTTGATCATACTCTGGGTTCCACATGCATGATTTAGCTGAAGGAAGAATCCCTTAAACCTGGAGAGTTGAGACACGTGGAATGGGTACCATGCAATATGACTTCAAAGGGTCTTCATTTGCTCACCGAACCTCTCCAATCCTATCACTGCTTCGTTTATGACCCTGTACACACGCTTGCTTCTCTTTTGGAGACATAGCGATCCATAGGTTTTAAGATACTTACTAGTCAGGTACATTCTTAGGCGTTTAATATGGGGTGTTGAGTCCCTTTCGTTGAGCAAGGAGTAGCTCTTGTCTATTTCATATTTGGCTTAAGGAACTTTATCTGTGCTCATTTCAATCTCTGGTTTTATGCAGCACCCCAACTCACCTTTCCCCTTAAGCAAGCATAAGTTGGTTTTCTAAATTTGAGACCCTCTTCTGTTTTGTAATCCAGTTCCTGTGTAGCCAAGTTTACATTCCGTGTATTAGTGATATCTTCTGATGTTTCTTTTCCTGTGTGACTTATTTCAGTTAGAATCATCATACCTGAATCCACTCTTTATGCTGCTATGGGCCTGATGACTTAGATTTCATTGCTGAGTGATATTGCATTGTACGTAAGTACCACAACTTCTTTATCCATTTTTCACTTTCTGCGATATTGAACTAGTCCCATAAACGAGTTTCTTGTAAACAGAGCCGTCCCAAACTTAGGGGTGGCTGTGTCTTTTTGATTTTAATTTCCCTAATCTATAGGGCCATAAGTGGAAGTGCCCTAGGCTCTGTTGCTTTGTTTTTTAGATGTTTCACGAAACACCATACACTTCTCCCAAGTGGCTGTTGGCAATATACATCCCGCCCATCAGCATAACAAGGATCCCAGTTCTCCATGGCCTGTCCTGCCTTTCTGGATTTTACACTTTTTTCAGATGGCCCTTTTGACCGGGGGGAAGTGAGACTTCATTGTAGTGCAGATTTCCTTTGCAAGCTTGCTTGGTTGGCCAAAAAGGGCGTATGCGTTTTTTCCTGAATATATTCAGGAAAAAACGCATACGCCCTTTTTGGCCAAGTGCATCATTGTGGACTTTCTGCCTCTTTTCCTATGCTTTAAATGCAATTCCAGTCTACCTCCTGAAATCGGTTTCCTGCAATTGTGCCTTGCTTTCAATGCCTCTTCATAGCCTTATCTCAATATATTTTTTGAAAATAGTTGGCCTTTATAACTCTGCAGGTTTTTGAATTGCAGTGGCCCTTAGCTCCATTTTTCAGCTCTTATTTTTGTGATCTTGCCTCATAACCACAGGATTCCTTCAGGCCCTATTCTTCTTCTGGGGCACCTTGCTGTGCCTTTGGTTTATTCTTCTTACTAATGTGAAATTAGAGTGACATGTGCCCATTGAAACTGCTATAGCTAGTTTCTCACTGGTTCCCCCTATTTCCATTCATCCTCCGCACTAACTGCAGACTGTGCGATACCAGAACTTAAAGGCATTGACTCTCCATGTGGGGATATTGTTAGTAAAGCGGCCGGAATGTCGATCCGGAGCCCCAGGAGAGGAAAAATGAGGTGCGTTTTAGAAACCTTTCCCGATCATATGGTATACCAGTCGCTGGGTTTCCCAAGCATGGTTTAGCTGTAGGAAGATTCCCTTCAACCTGGAGTTTTGGGACCCTTGGAATGAGTAGCATGAAGTATTGCATTAAACTTTTGGCAGTTGCTCACCAAAGCTCACCAATCCTCTCAGCCCCAAGTGTCCAGCCTTATGTGTTATCCAGCTGTGGGTTTATATGTGGTCAATCCAGGTTGCATCACAGCCCCTGAGCAAATTTTGTAAGAATTTTTCTCTCTTTCATTGTTTCTGCGTTTTGTTTTTAAAATTTATTTCTATAATGGGGTTTAGCTCATTTTCACTGCTGTGTTTGTGCCGCTCTGCACACACTTGATTCCCTTATGGAGATATATCAATACATGGGTTTTAAGATTCTTATTACTCAGATATATTTCTCTGCGGTGTATAGGGTGTGTTGAGGCCAGTTCATTGAGCAAGGTGTAGATCTTGTCTAATATCTATTTGGTTTATTGAACGGTATCTGTGCTAATTTCAAACTCTGGTTTTATGCATCACCCCACCTCTCCTTTCCCCTTAAGCTGACATAAGTGTGTTTTCTACATGTGAGACACTGTTCTGTTCTGTAATTCATTTCTTGTGCAGCCATATTTACCCTCCCTCTATAAGTGATATCTTATGATATGTTTCTTTTTCTGTTTGACTTATTTCAAGTAGTATTATCGGACCTAAATCCACTCTTTATCCTTCTACTAGCCTTATTACATTGATTTCATGGTGAAGAGATATTCCATTGTACATAAGTACCACATCTTCTTTATCCATTGTTCTCTTTCCTGGGATATTTAAGGTGTACTGAAGTTGAGGTTCTTGTAAACAGAGTAGCCCTAAACTGTGGTGTGCTTGTGTCTTGTTGATTTTTAGACTTCCCTAGATATACTCCCATGATTGGAAGTGTCCTATGCTCTGTAGCTCTGTTTTCTAGATGATTTAGGAACCACCATACACTTCTCCAGAGTGGCTCTCGGCAGTTCACACACTGCCCATCAGCGTATAAAGGCTCCCTGTTCTCCATGGCCTGTCCTGCATTTCTGGTTTTTACAAATTTTTAGGATGGCCCTTTTGACCAGTGGGAAATGAGACTTCTTTGTTGTGCACATTTGCATTGCTTGCTTGCTTCGTTGCCCATAAAGTGCGTATGTGTTTTTTCCTGGTTATAATCAGGAAAAAACGCATACGCCCTTTTGGGCCAACTGCATCATTGTCGAAATTCTGCCGCTTTTCATGTGCTTTAAAGACGAGTCCAATCTATCTCTTGAAATCTGTTTCTTGCAATTCTGTCTTGCATTCAGATCCTCTTCTTTGCCTTACCTCAACATAGTTTTGGACGTTAGTTTTCATTTATAACTCTGCAGGTTTGTGAATTGCAGTGACCCTGAGCTCCATTTCTTAAGTTGCTCTTTTGTGAGCTGGGCTCAAACCCACAGAATTGCTTCAGGACCTATTTTGGCTCCGGCGAGGCGGGCTGAGCCTTTTTTCAATTCTTATTCTTAATGGGAAATTAGAGTGATATGTGCCCGTCCAAACCCCTACAACTATTCTCTCATTGGTTCCCCCTCTTCCCGTTCATCCTCCTCACAATTTGCAAAATGTGTGAAACAGAAGTTTAAATGTGCTGATTCTCCAAGTGGAGAGATTCTAAGTAACGTGGCCAGAATGGTGAACAGGAGCACCAGGAGAGGATAAATGAGCTGCATTTTAGACACATCTCCCGATCACATGGTGTACAGTCCTCTGGGTTTTCCATGCATGTTTTAGCTGTAGGAAGATCCCTTGAACCTGCAGATTTGGGACCCATTGAATGGGTACCAGGTAGTATTACTTTAAAGGGTGTGCATTTCCTCACCCAACCTCACATTTCTCTTAGTGCAAACAGTTTCCAGCCTTATGTCTCATCCTGCTGTGGGTCTAGATGTGTTCAATCCATGTTGCATCACCGTCCCTGAGGAAAAGTTGTAAGAAGTTTTCTCTGTCTCTCTGTCATTTATTTTTTTCAATTTATTACTATATTGGTTACAGCTGATTTTCAAAGCTCTGTTTCTTGCTGCTGTACATCCACTTGATTCACGTACAAGAGACATCAGTAAATTCTTTTTCAGATTCTTACCAGTCGTATATATTCTTTTCCGGTGACTTGAGTGTGCTGAGTGCAGTTCTTTTAGCTACCGTGTGGGCCTTGTTGATTATCAGTTTGGTATTTGGAATGGTATCTTTGCTAATTTCAACCTCCTGGATGATGCCTCACCCCTCCCCACCTTTCCCGTTTAGCAGCCTTATGCGTGTTTTCTACATATTTGACTATGTTTTTGTTTTGTAATTTATTTCATGTGTAGCCATTTTGGATTCCACCTTTAAGTGATATCTTATGATATGTGTCTTTTCTTTTTGAATTATGTCACTTAGAAAGATCATACGTAACTCCTCCGGAGTTGTTACAACTGGCCATAGTTCATTGATTTCCAGGCTGAATAATATTCCACTCTACCTAAGTACCACATCTCTATCCATTTTTTCCCTCCAGAGACATTTAAGTTATATCCTAGTCGAGGATCTTTTAAACAGAGAGGGAGTAAACTTTGGGGTGCCTGTGTCCTCTCAATTTTTGTTTTTCCCAAGATATACGCCCATGAGTGCAATTGCCCTATGCTCTGTAGCTCATTTTTTAGATACTTTAGTAAACACAATACACTTCTCCAGAATGGCCGTTGGCAATATACATTTCCACTATAAGTCTCACAGGGCTCCCTCTTCTCCTTGCCCTGTCCTGCATTTCTGTTGTTTACGCTTTATGAGGATGGCTCTTCTGACTGATGCGAAGTGATATCTTTTGTAGTATTGACTTCCAGTGCCCACCTGTTTGCTTGGCTAAAAAAGTGTATGCCCTTTTCTTGAATATATACAGAAAAAAACGCATACACCCTTTTTGGCCAACTGCAATGTTGGCAATGTTCAGCTCCTTTTCTTGTGCTTAATGGCGAGTCCTTTCTACCTCCTCAGATCCCTTTCCTGCCATTCTCCCTTGCTTACAAGTCCTTTTCTCTGACTTTCCTCAAGACATTTTTCAGTGATGGATATTTTCAACTCTGCAGTTTCATGAATTTTACTGCCCCTGAGTTCCATTGTTCAACTTGCGTTTATGGGAACTGGCCACAAAGCAGCGGGATTTCCTCAAGCCCTATACTGTTTCCATGGGCAACCCTAGCCTTTGGTCAATTCGTCTTCCTGATTGGAAATTAGAGTGACATGTGCCTGTCTGAACACCTAGGACTTGTCTCTCATTGTTCCTCATCCTTCCGCTTCATCCTCTGGACAAATTCCAAACTGTACGCAACAGGATGTTGACAGTGCTGACATCTCCAAGTGGGGAGACTGTTAGTAAAGACGCTGGAGGGGTGAACCCGAGCACCAGGAGATGAGGAGATGAGATGCCTTTTCCAAACTCTTCCCGATCAGACGGTATACCATCCTCTGTGTGTGACAGACATGTTTTAGCAGTAGGAAGAGTCCCATTCATGTAAGGAGAACACCAGGGCTTTTTCAAAATCAGTGTCTGCCCAAAACCCAAACTGGGGAATTTTTTAAGCTATGGCTACACATATGTTCATTAAGGGCCTTGGGAAGTAGGCAGAGTCCAAACTTTAGACGATTGAAGTCTTCAGGGTCAGAAGCACTCACCACCAGCTTCCCTTAGGTTACACTTTAACTGTCATTGATAGATGATGTCAATAAAAATATCTATTCTTTTCCAGATTATTTCCCCTTATAGGTTATTGCAAAATGTTGAGTGTAGTTCCCTGTGCTATACAGTAGTTCCTTGTTGATGATCTATTTTATACATAGCAGTGTGTATGTGTTAATCCCAAACTGTTAATTTATCCCTCCTCCCACCTTTCCCCTTTGGTAATAATAAATTATAAGATTTTATACTTCTCAGAAATGGGGGAGCTGAAAGAGAGGTATCATTTTCAATGGAAAAGCATTTAAAACAAGATTGAAGCTTTAACCAAGATTATTAGATGTACATCCTTGGAAAGAAATCACTTCGTTTCTCTAATATTGACCTGACAAATAAGACAGACCTTTTCACTGAACTTGCTTATAATAAAGTGATGGAAATATCAAATGGAAGTGTTAGAAACATCTTATTTTACCCGAGCCTTATACACTGTTCTATGTTAACTACAGTTTGGCTCACACATCTGTTCATTGAGGTTACAATAGTCTCAATTTCTGTTACTGATCCTCCAGAGTGGACCCCAACAAGTGTCCCCCTGCCCAGTGTCATTGGGGCCAACAGATCGAGACTGAGTTTGGTTCACAAGCAAAGGAAACTTTATATTTTGATCAGAGAATGGAGAGGTGAGAGCATGCACTACCCCGTGGGCTGTGGGCTGGGCTGTTGTGTAGAGATCCTGTCAGAGTCAGTGGGAGGGAGGGGGTGGAGCTCTCGAGGGCCGGGTTGGCTGCAGCTCAGGCTCTATATCGCGGAGTCTGCACTGGGCCCCAGGAGCTGAGGTGTCGTCCCAGCCATTCTGCACTAGGAAATCTGGTCTGAAGTGCCGGGTGTGGAACCTCTGCATGCGGGACCCTAGGAGCACATGAAATTAGACAAAGCACAAAGGATAAAAAAGGTTAGACTTGACTTTATTGCCCAGATTCTATTTTTATCTCCCAGGGATTTTTAATGGGCTTTGCTGGGGACAAACCCCTCCTCTGCCTTTTGTCCCATTCCTCATTCTTGGAGTGCTGAGGGTGCAGACCCTTCTTCTGTAACTGCTGAGTGCTGAGTTGGGAGCCCTCATACCCGGGGGCGAGGGTCAGAGCTTCTCCCCAGCAGCCTCCAGGTGACGTTGATTGTCCCCAGGCCCCCTGCCTCCCTGCTCGTCCACCTGAGCACCAGCATTGGAAGTGTTATAGATTCTAATGACCTTTAAGGGTCCAGGAAAGAGATGTGCAGAGATGCTGTGGGAACCTGTTTCACCCCGCCCCACATTTGTTCGGCCACCTTAGGCTGACCGTTTCTGCCAGCCTAGATGCTCTGACCAGTAGTCTGCGCTTTCTTCAATTAGGTCCCTGAATTAATGTACAAACAGCACCAGGTGTCAGAGCCCTGCCCGCTCAAATCCCAGACAGTCCAGGGTCAGTGGTGATCAAGGACCATGATGGCCACTGAGTCAACAGCCTTTTGAAGTAAACAGGAGTCCAGCCAGTCTCATTGGCCACCATCATCACGGTGTCTGTAGGCTTTTCTATGGTGACAGTGTGATATACGGTTCCCCCGCCAAGATTATTAGCTCCCCTCTGGGTGCAGTATGTCCTGCAAGCAGTAGTCTACTCTTTTGGGACACACTCTTGTTGTTTTATGAGAGAAACTCCAGGTCAAGTGATGTTCACACGAGTCGTCATGGTGCCCTGTTGCCCCCGGTTATCTCTCTGGATGTTGGAGTTGGAAGGCCTCCTCACTCGAGGTTGGTGTGCCCACAGAGCGAACCCTGCAACTTCAGGGCATGGTTGGTGGTTAGGATCACCACGTGGGGTCCTTTTCCCTTAGGAGGGAGGTGGCCTTTGGGGCTGCTGATTTCCAGGTTTTTAGATACCGCCAGTATCTTGGCCAGATGTGGCAGTGGGCCAAGCCCCTTGGTGCCCGTAGTTTATCCTACCTGGATGGCATTCTTGCATTGTTCCATTTCAAGTGGTCCCAGTTTTTGCACTAATTCTCCAATGGCGATTCACCTTTCACCGGGAATGTAAAGGTCAAAGGGTTTAGCTAAATTAGGGAGTTCCAGGGCAAGGGTCTGAATTGACTGCTCTTTCCATTCTTGAAAGGCCACTTCTGGATTCTATTCAAAAGGATCATCATCTTTTCCTTTCAGTGTTTCATATAGAGGCCCAGCTAGTAGACTGTAGTTAGGGATCCAGAAGCAGCAAACCCTGGCCTCCCCAGGAACCCCTAAGCTGTCTTCTAGTTTTAGAAAGGGGTAAGGCTGAAAATGGTTTCTTCCCTTTCCTGGGATGGGCTTCTCCGACCTTCTGTGAGAACGAAGCCCAGGCAGGTCACTGCAGTCTGTGATATTTGAGCTTTTTCTTGGACAACTTCTATCCTTTATTGGCTTGGTAGTTCAGAGGCCTCCTTAGTAGGGCTGGCGATCAGAATGTCGTCTGCGTACTGAAGGAGGGTTTCCTTTCCCAGAGGTAGAACTTTTAGGTCTTTAGCTAAGCTTTCCCCAAAGATGGTGTGGGAATTTTTGCACCCTTGGGGCAAGACGGCCCGGAAGTATTGTTTTAGTTGTATGTTGAGTCCTGCCACTCACAAGCCAAAATTTCTTGTGACTCTGGGACTAATGGAATACAAAAGAAGGCATCATTGAAGACTAATACAGAATACCATGTCCTGGTGGTTGGTAGAATGACCAGCAGGGTGTAGGAATTAGGAGCAGCTGGAGGTATATCCTCGGTGGCTTCACTGACTGTCCTGACATCCTTTACCAGGTCCCCAGCAGCCCATGGGGCTCTCGTGGTCAGACCAATCCCAGAATATGGAGCTCACCTGGGCAGGTACCCCACCCCCACCCCAGCCCACGGGGCTCTCATGGTCAGGCCCCTCCCAGGATACAGACCTACCCTTGCAGGTACCGTGGCAGGGCTGGGCACACAGGAACCGTGCACATAGCCCTCATTGCAGAGCACCCCCAGCTCACCTGTCGCTCAGAGCTGACACAGAGCACCTCAGAGCAGGACTTGAACTAACAAACAGCAGCTGCGACAGGTCTGTGACCCTGGGCATCACTCTGTGCGGCCTCCCTCCACCTGGTCTTCCAGAGACTTCCACTGCACCCGGGGCACCAGGCCTCTGTCTCCAACCACCACCCACCCCTCTTCTCCCTGACTCCAGGGTTCCTCTCATTAGGAGAGGGTTTTCTTGAAGTTGTCTCCCACTCATGGGCCAGATAAAATCATTAGAAAACAAGCCAAAGCTGCAGCCCCTTGTCTATCCTCACTCTCAGAGCCCACACCTGTTCCTTGGACCTGGCCGGTTCAGCAAGTTCCATTTTCTGCAACTGTGAGCCCCTGAGGGGTGATGATTGGCTGACCTGGGCAGCCTTACCGTGCCGGCCAGCCCTCCCCAGGTGTGCCTGGGTTGAGATCAATATAAATACCACTCCAGGCAGCAAGAGCCCCTGCAGCCGTTCCTGATGCCATTTTCTCTGCCCTGTCAGCAGTCTCGGGGCTGGGCTGGTGGGAGGGAGTGAGAGGCCACGGCTTTGTGGGTGGCCCAGTGTGAGTGGGGCTCTGCTGGACTTTCTGCAGCAGTAGCCAGGCTGCCACCTGCTAAAGAAGAGGATGTGTCACCTATACCTGCTGCTGGAATTTCTCCCTGGGCAGAGGTGAGGAAGGAAAAAAGCAGTGGGGGCAGGGACAGGACGGGTATCTCAGGCAGGGAAATGGAAATCTTCCAGAAGAGCACCCAGGGCCAGGACCATCCTGGCTGGCCTGCAGGCACCAAGTCGGCCGGCATGCTGTCACTCGTGTGGCTCTAAGGCCCTTCCTCTAGGCTTTCAAGTCCTTGTATAAATTCAGGTGTTTTACCTGGGACGGGTAGGAATAGTTCAGCAGCAACTGGCCTGGGGCTCAGCTCACGTTTACTCACAGATGCCTCAGCACGGTGCCCCAGCTTTGCAATGAGGACGCTTGTTGCGTGGGGGCTGCTGGCTGAATGGGAGACGATTCCCCACCACTGACCAACTTCAGAATTGTTTACAACTGGAGCAAGTGCCCTGATACGGTTTTCCTCTGTGGAACTGGTGGGTTCTGTGTTTTTTTTCTCTTTTTCGTTTTTGGTTCAAGGTAGATTTTATTCCTCTTTTTTGTATTTACAGATATAAGCATGGAAATAATTTATTCATATAAATACATGTATGTGAAGGGAATAATTGTTTTTTCTGTTTTTTTTTTTAATTTTATTTCTTTTTAATTTTGAATTTTATTTTATATTTTTATACAGCAGGTTCTTATTGGTTATCTATTTTATACATATAAATGTATACATGCCAATCCCAGTCTCTCAACTCCTCCCACCACCAACCTCCAACAGCTTTCCCCGCTTGTTGTCCATACGTTTGTTGTCTACATCTGTTGCTCTATTTATGCCTTGCAAAATGGTTAACCTGTACAGTTTTTCTAGGTTCCACATATATGCATGAATATACAAGATTTGTTTTTCTCTTTCTGACTTACTTCACTCTGTATGACACTCTCTAGATCCATCGACGTCTCTACAAATGACCCAATTTCATTCCTTTTCATGGCTTAGTAATATTCCGTTTTATATATGTACCACAGCTTTATGCATTCGTCTGTCTGTGGGCATTTAGGTTGCTTCCATTACCTCGATATTGTAAAGAGTGAGGCAATGAACATTGCGGTGAATGTCTCTTTTTGATTTATGGTTTTGTCTGGGTATATGTCCAGAACTGGGATTGCTGTATCATATGGTAATTCTACTGTTAGTTTCTTAAGAAACTCCATATTGTTCTCCATAGTGACTGTATCAATTTATATTCCCAACAATAGTGGAAGAGGGTTCCATTTCTCCACACCCTTTCCAGCATTTTTTGTTTCTAGATTTTCTGATGATGCCCATTCTACCAGGTGTGAGGTGATATCTCATTGTTGAGTCCATTTCCTTGAGCAAGGGGTAGGTCTTGTCTATTACATATTTAGCTTATGGAACGGTATCTGTGCTAATTTCAAACACAGGTTTTATGCAGCACCCCAACTAACCTTCCCCCTTAAGCAAGCATAAGTTGGTTTTCTAAACATGAGACCCTGTTCTGTTTTGTAATTCAGTTCATGTGTAGCCAAGTTCGCATTCCATGTATTAGTGGTACCTTATGATGTTTCTTTTTCTGTGTGACTTTTTTCACTTAGAATCACCGTGCCTCAATCCACTCATTATGCTGGTATGGGCCTGGTGACATAGTTTTCATTGCTGAGAGGTATTCTGTTGTACGTAAGTACTGCAACTTCTTTATCCATTATTTGCTCTCTGGCATATTAAACTTGTGCTGCAGAAGAGGTTCCTGTAAACAGAGCCGTCCCAAATTTTTGGGTGGCTGTGTCTTTTTGATTTTAATTTCCCTAAGCTATAGGACCATAAGTGGAAGTGCCCTAGGCTCTGTTGCTTTGTTTTTTAGATGTTTCAGGAAACACCATACACTTCTCCCCAGTGGCTGTTGGCAATTTACATCCCGCCCATCAGCATAACAAGGCTACCAGTTCTCCATGGCCTGTCCTGCCTTTCTGGATTTTACACTTTTTTCAGATGGCCCTTTTCACCCAGGGAAGTGAGACTTCATTGTAGTGCAGATTTCCTTTGCAAGCTTGCTTGGTTGGCCAAAAATGGTGTACGATATTTTTGGCCAAGTGCATCATTTTGGACGTTCTTCCTCTTTTCCTATGCTTTAAATGCAATTCCAGTCTACCTCCTGAAATCGGTTTCCTGCAATTCTTCCCCGCTTTCAAGTCCTCTTGGCAGCCTTACTTCAGTATATTCTTGGACGATAGCTGTCATTTATGACTCTGCAGGTTTGTGAATTACAGTGCCCCTGAGCTCCTTTCTTCAACTCGCTTTCTTGTGAGCTGGCCGCAACACTGCAGGATTGCTTCAGGCCCTAATCTTGTTCCGGCACGGCACGCTGAGCCTTTGGTTAATTCCTCTTCCTGGTGGGAAATGAGAGTTAAATTTGCCCGTCCAGACACCTCCAGCTAGTCTCTCATTGGTTCTCCCTATTCCTGTTCATCTTCCTCAGAAATTGCAAAATGGGCCAAACAGGAGGTTAAAGGCACTGACTCTCCAAGTCGGGAGAGTGTTAGTAAAGCGTCTGGAATGTTGCACCCGAGTACCAGGGGACGAAAACTGAGACATATTTGAACACGACTCCCGATCACATGGTTGATCATACTCTGGGATCCACATGCATGTTTTCGCTGAAGGAAGAATCCCTTAAACCTGGAGAGTTGAGACCCGTGGAATGGGTACCATGCAATATGACTTCAAAGGGTCTTCATTTGCTCACCGAACCTCCCCAATCCTATCACTGCTGCGTTTATGCCCCTGTACACACGCTTGATTCTCTTTTGGAGACATAGCGATCCATAGGTTTTAAGATACTTACTAGTCAGGTACATTCTTAGGTGTTTAATATGGGGTGTTGAGTCCATTTCGTTGAGCAAGGAGTAGCTCTTGTCTATTTCATATTTGGCTTAAGGAACTTTATCTGTGCTCATTTCAATCTCTGGTTTTATGCAGCACCCCAACTCACCTTTCCCCTTAAGCAAGCATAAGTTGGTTTTCTAAATTTGAGACCCTGTTCTGTTTTGTAATCCAGTTCCTGTGTAGCCAAGTTTACATTCCGTGTATTAGTGATATCTTATGATGTTTCTTTTCCTGTGTGACTTATTTCAGTTAGAATCATCATACCTGAATCCACTCATTATGCTGCTACGTGCCTGATGACGTAGATTTCATTGCTGAGTGATATTGCATTGTACGTAAGTACCACAACTTCTTTATCCATTTTTCACTTTCTGCGATATTGAACTAGTCCCATAAACGAGTTTCTTGTAAACAGAGCCGTCCCAAACTTAGGGGTGGCTGTGTCTTTTTGATTTTAATTTCCCTAATCTATAGGGCCATAAGTGGAAGTGCCCTAGGCTCTGTTGCTTTGTTTTTTAGATGTTTCACGAAACACCATACACTTCTCCCAAGTGGCTGTTGGCAATATACATCCCGCCCATCAGCATAACAAGGCTCCCAGTTCTCCATGGCCTGTCCTGCCTGTCTGGATTTTACACTTTTTTCAGATGGCCCTTTTGACCGGGGGCAAGTGAGACTTCATTGTAGTGCAGATTTCCTTTGCAGGCTTGCTTGGGTGGCCAAAAAGGGCGTATGCGTTTTTTCCTTAATATATTCAGGAAAAAACGCATACGTCCTTTTTGGCCAAGTGCATCATTGTCGACGTTTTGCCTCTTTTCCTCTGCTTTAAATGCAATTCCAGTGTACCTCCTGAAATTGGTTTCCTGCAATTCTGCCCCGCTTTCAAGTCCTCTTGGCAGCCTTACTTCAGTATATTTTTGGACGATAGCTGTCATTTATAACTCTGCAGGTTTGTGAATTACAGTGCCCCTGAGCTCCTTTCTTCAACTCGCTTTCTTGTGAGCTGGCCGCAACACCGCAGGATTGCTTCAGGCCCTAATCTGGTTCCGGCACGGCATGCTGAGCCTTTGGTTAATTCCTCTTCCTGGTGGGAAATGAGAGTTAAATTTGCCCGTCCAGACACCTCCAGCTAGTCTCTCATTGGTTCTCCCTATTCCTGTTCATCTTCCGTGGAAATTGCAAACTGGGCCAAACAGGAGGTTAAAGGCACTGACTCTCCAAGTCGGGAGAGTGTTAGTAAAGTGTCTGGAATGTTGAACCCGAGTACAAGGGGACGAGAACTGAGACATATTGGAACACGTCTCCCGATCACATGGTTGATCATACTCTGGGTTCCACATGCATGATTTAGCTGAAGGAAGAATCCCTTAAACTTGGAGAGTTGAGACCTGTGGAACGGGTACCATGCAATATGACTTCAAAGGGTCTTCATTTGCTCACCGAACCTCTCCAATCCTATCACTGCTGCGTTTATGCCCCTGTACACACGCTTGATTCTCTTTCGGAGACATAGCAATCCATAGCTTTTAAGATATTACTAGTCAGGTACATTCGTAGGCGTTTAATATGGGGTGTTGAGTCCATTTGGTTGAGCAAGGAGTAGCTCTTGTCTATTCCATATTTGGCTTAAGGAACTTTATCTGTGCTCATTTCAGTCTGGTTTTATGCAGCACCCCAACTCACCTTTCCCCTTAAGCAAGCATAAGTTGGTTTTCTATATTTGAGACCCTGTTCTGTTTTGTAATCCAGTTCCTGTGTAGCCAAGTTTACATTCCGTGTATTAGTGATATCTTATGATGTTTCTTTTTCTGTGTGACTTATTTCAGTTAGAATCATCTACCTGAATCCAGTCATTATGCTGCTACGGGCCTGATGACATAGATTTCATTTCTGAGTGATATTGCATTGTACTTAAGTACCACAACTTCTTTATCCATTTTTCGCTTTCTGCGATATTGAACTTGTACCGTAAACGAGGTTCTTGTAAACAGAGCCGTCCCAAACTTTGGGGTGGCTGTGTCTTTTTGTTTTTAATTTCCCTAAGCTATAGGACCATAAGTGGAAGTGCCCTAGGCTCTGTTGCTTTGTTTTTTAGATGTTTCAGGAAACACCATACACTTCTCCCAAGTGGCTGTTGGCAATTTACATCCCGCCCATCAGCATAACAAGGCTCCCAGTTATCCATGGCCTGTCCTGACTTTCTGGATTTTACACTTTTTTCAGATGGCCCTTTTTACCGGGAGAAAGTGAGACTTCATTGTAGTGCAGATTTCCTTTGCAAGCTTGCTTGGTTGGCCAAAAAGGGCGTATGCGTTTTTTCCTTAATATATTCAGGAAAAAACGCATACGCCCTTTTTGGCCAAGTGCATCATTGTCGACGTTCTGCCTCTTTTCCTATGCTTTAAATGCAATTCCAGTCTACCTCCTGAAATCGGTTTCCTGCAATTCTGCCCCGCTTTCAAGTCCTCTTGGCAGCCTTACTTCAGTATATTTTTGGACGATAGCTGTCATTTATAACTCTGCAGGTTTGTGAATTACAGTGCCCCTCAGCTCCTTTCTTCAACCCGCCTTCTTGTGAGCTGGCGGCAACACCGCTGGATTGCTTCAGGCCCTAATCTGGTTCCGGCATGGCACGGTGAGCCTTTGGTTAATTCCTCTTCCTGGTGGGAAATGAGAGTTAAATTTGCCCGTCCAGACACCTCCAGCTAGTCTCTCATTGGTTCTCCCTATTCCTGTTCATCTTCCGCAGAAATTGCAAACTGGGCCAAACAGGAGGTTAAAGGCACTGACTCTCCAAGTCGGGAGAGTGTTAGTAAAGCATCTGGAATGTTGCACCCGAGTACCAGGGGACGAGAACTGAGACATATTGGAACACGTCTCCCGATCACACGGTTGATCATACTCTGGGTTCCACATGCATGTTTCAGCTGAAGGAAGAATCCCTTAAACCTGGAGAGTTGAGATCTGTGGAATGGGTACCATGCAATATGACTTCAAAGGGTCTTCATTTGCTCACCGAACCTCTCTAATCCTATCACTGCTGCGTTTATGCCCCTGTACACACGCTTGATTCTCTTTCGTAGACATAGCAATCCAGAGCTTTTAAGATACTTACTAGTCAGGTACATTCTTAGGCGTTTAATATGGGGTGTTGAGTCCATTTCGTTGAGCAAGGAGTAGCTCTTGTCTATTACATATTTGGCTTAAGGAACTTTATCTGTGTTCATTTCAATCTCTGGTTTTATGGAGCACCCCAACTCACCTTTCCCCTTAAGCAAGCATAATTTGTTTTTCTAAATTTGAGACCCTGTTCTGTTATGTAATCCAGTTCCTGTGTAGCCAAGTTTACATTCCGTGTATTAGTGATATCTTATGATGTTTCTTTTCCTGTGTGACTTATTTCAGTTAGAATCATCATACCTGAATCCACTCATTATGCTGCTATGGGCCTGATGACATAGATTTCATTTCTGAGTGATATTGCATTGTACGTAAGTGCCAAAACTTCTTTATCCATTTTTCACTTTCTGTGATATTGAACTTTTCCCGTAAACGAGGTTGCTGTAAACAGAGCCGTCCCAAACTTTGGGGTGGCTGTGTCTTTTTGATTTTAATTTCCCTAAGCTATAGGACCATAAGTGGAAGTGCCCTAGGCTCTGTTGCTTTGTTTCTTTGATGTTTCAAGAAACACCATACACTTCTCCCAAGTGGCTGTTGGCAATTTACATCCCGGCAATCAGCATAACAAGGCTCCCAGTTCTCCATGGCCTGTCCTGCCTTTCTGGATTTTACACTTTTTTCAGACGGCCCTTTTCACCGGGGGAAAGTGAGACTTCATTGTAGTGCAGATTTCCTTTGCAAGCTTGCTTGGTTGGCCAAAAAGTGCGTATGCGTTTTTTCCTGAATATATTCAGGAAAAAACGCATACGCCCTTTTTGGCCAAGTGCATCATTGTCCACGTTCTGCCTCTTTTCCTATGCTTTAAATGCAATTCCAGTCTACCTCCTGAAATCGGTTTCCTGCAATTCTGCCCCGCTTTCAAGCCCTCTTGGCAGCCTTACTTCAGTATATTTTTGGACGATAGCTGTCATTTATAACTCTGCACGTTTGTGAATTACAGTGCCCCTGAGCTCCTTTCTTCAACTCGCTTTCTTGTGAGCTGCCCGCAACACTGCAGGATTGCTTCAGGCCCTAATCTGGTTCCGGCACGGCACGCTGAGCCTTTGGTTAATTCCTCTTGCTGGTGGGAAATGAGAGTTAAATTTGCCCGTCCAGACACCTCCAGCTAGTCTCTCATTGATTCTCCCTATTCCTGTACATCTTCCACGTAATTTGCAAACTGGGTCAAACAGGAGGTTAAAGGCACTGACTGTCCAAGTCGGGAGAGTGTTAGTAAAGCGTCTGGAATGTTGCACCCGAGTACCAGGGGACGAAAACTGAGACATATTGGAACACGTCTCCCGATCACACAGTTGATCATACTCTGGGTTCCACATGCATGTTTCAGCTGAAGGAAGAATCCCTTAAACCTGGACAGTTGAGACCCGTGGAATGGGTACCATGCAATATGACTTCAAAGGGTCTTCATTTGCTCAGCGAACCTCTCCAATCCTATCACTGCTGCGTTTATGCCCCTGTAAACACGCTTGATTCTCTTTTGGAGACATAGCAATCCATAGGTTTTAAGATACTTACTAGTCAGGTACATTCTTAGGCGTTTAATATGGGGTGTTGAATCCATTTCGTTGAGCAAGGAGTTTCTCTTGTCTATTCCATATTTGGCTTAAGGAACTTTATCTGTGCTCATTTCAATCTCTGGTTTTATGCAGCACCCCAACTCACCTTTCCCCTTAAGCAAGCATAAGTTGGTTTTTCTAAATTTGAGACCCTGTTCTGTTTTGTAATTCAGTTCCTGTGTAGCCAAGTTTACATTCCGTGTATTAGTGATATCTTATGATGTTTCTTTTTCTGTGTGACTTATTTCAGTTAGAATCATCATACCTGAATCCACTCATTATGCTGCTATGGGCCTGATGACATAGATTTCATTGCTGAGTGATATTGCATTGTACGTAAGTACCACAACTTCTTTATCCATTTTTCACTTTCTGCGATACTGAACTTGTACTGTAAACGAGGTTCTTGTAAACAGAGCCGTCCCAAACTTTGGGGTGGCTGTGTCTTTTTGATTTTAATTTCCCTAATCTATAGGACCATAAGTGGAAGTGCCCTAGGCTCTGTTGCTTTGTTTTTTAGATGTTTCAGGAAATACCATACACTTTTCCCCAGTGGTTGTTGGCAATTTACATTCCGCACATCAGCATAACAAGGCTCCCAGTTCTCCATGGCCTGTCCTGCCTTTCTGGATTTTACACTTTTTTCAGATGGCCCTTTTGACAAGGGGGAAGTGAGACTTCATTGTAGTGCAGATTTCCTTTGCAAGCTTGCTTGGTTGGCCAAAAAGGGCGTATGCGTTTTTTCCTGAATATATTCAGGAAAAAACGCATATGCCCTTTTTGGCCAAGTGCATCATTTTCGACGTTCTGCCTCTTTTCTTATGCTTTAAATGCAATTCCAGTCTACCTCCTGAAATCGGGTACCTGCAATTCTGCCCCGCTTTCAAGTCCTTTTGGCAGCCTTACTTCAGTATATTTTTGGACAATAGCTGTCATTTATAACTCTGCCGGTTTGTGAATTACAGTGCCCCTGAGCTCCTTTCTTCAACTCGCTTTCTTGTGAGCTGGCCGCAACACCGCAGGATTGCTTCAGGCCCTAATCTGGTTCCGGCACGGCACGCTGAGCCTTTGGTTAATTCCTCTTCCTGGTGGGAAATGAGAGTTAAATTTGCCCGTCCAGACAGCTCCAGCTAGTCTCTCATTGGTTCTCCCTATTCCTGTACATCTTCCACGTAATTTGCAAACTGGGTCAAACAGGAGGTTAAAGGCACTGACTGTCCAAGTCGGGAGAGTGTTAGTAAAGCGTCTGGAGTGTTGCACCCGAGTACCAGGGGACGAAAACTGAGACATATTGGAACACGTCTCCCGATCACACAGTTGATCATACTCTGGGTTCCACATGCATGTTTCAGCTGAAGGAAGATTCCCTTAAACTTGGAGAGTTCAGACCCGTGGAATGGGTAGCATGCAATATGACTTCAAAGGGTCTTCATTTGCTCACCGAACCTCTCCAATCCTATCACTGCTGCGTTTATGCCCCTGTACACACGCTTGGTTCTCTTTCGGAGACATAGCAATCCATAGGTTTTAAGATACTTACTAGTCAGGTACATTCTTAGGCGTTTAATATGGGGTGTTGAGTCCATTTCGTTGAGCAAGGAGTAGCTCTTGTCTATTCCATATTTGGCTTAAGGAACTTTATCTTTGCTCATTTCAATCTCTGGTTTTATGGAGCACCCCAACTCACCTTTCCCCTTAAGCAAGCATAAGTTGGTTTTCTAAATTTGAGACCCTGTTCTGTTTTGTAATTCAGTTCCTGTGTAGCCAAGTTTACATTCCGTGTATTAGTGATATCTTATGATGTTTCTTTTTCTGTGTGACTTATTTCAGTTAGAATCCTCATACCTGAATCCACTCATTATGCTGCTATGGGCCTGATGACATAGATTTCATTGCTGAGTGATATTGCATTTTACGTAAGTACCACAATTTCTTTATCCATTTTTCACTTTCTGCGATATTGAACTTGTACTGTAAACGAGGTTCTTGTAAACAAAGCTGTCCCAAACTTTGGGGTGGCTGTGTCTTTTTGATTTTAATTTCCCTAAGCTATAGGACCATAAGTGGAAGTGCCCTAGGCTCTGTTGCTTTTTTTTTAGATGTTTCAGGAAACACCATACACTTTTCCCGAGTGGCTGTTGGCAATTTACATCCCGCCCATCAGCATAACAAGGCTACCAGTTCTCCATGGCCTGTCCTGCCTTTCTGGATTTTACACTTTTTTCAGATGGCCCTTTTGACCGGGGGGAAGTGAGACTTCATTGTAGTGCAGATTTCCTTTGCAAGCTTGCTTGGTTGGCCAAAAAGGGCGTATGCGTTTTTTCCTGAATATATTCAGGAAAAAACGCATACGCCCTTTTTGGCCAAGTGCATCATTGTCGACGTTCTGCCTCTTTTACTGTGCTTTAAATGCAATTCCAGTCTACCTCCTGAAATCGGTTTCCTGCAATTCTGCCCCACTTTCAAGTCCTCTTGGCAGGCTTACTTCAGTATATTTTTGGACGATAGCTGTCATTTATAACTCTGCAGGTTTGTGAATTACAGTGCCCCTGAGCTCCTTTCTTCAACCCGCTTTCTTGTGAGCTGGCCGCAACACCGCTGGATTGCTTCAGGCCCTAATCTGGTTCCGGCACGGCAGGCTGAGCCTTTGGTTAATTCCTCTTCCTGGTGGGAAATGAGAGTTAAATTTGCCCGTCCAGACACCTCCAGCTAGTCTCTCATTGGTTCTCCCTATTCCTGTTCATCTTCCGCAGAAATTGCAAACTGGGCCAAACAGGAGGTTAAAGGCACTGACTCTCCAAGTCGGGAGAGTGTTAGTAAAGCGTCTGGAATGTTGCACCCGAGTACCAGGGGACGAGAACTGAGACATATTGGAACACGTCTCCCGATCACACGGTTGATCATACTCTGGGTTCCACATGCATGATTTAGCTGAAGGAAGAATCCCTTAAACCTGGAGAGTTGAGACCCGTGGAATGGGTACCATGCAATATGACTTCAAAGGGTCTTCATTTGCTCAGCGAACCTCTCCAATCCTATCACTGCTGCGTTTATGCCCCTGTACACACACTTGATTCTCTTTCGGAGACAGAGCGATCCATAGGTTTTAAGATACTTACTAGTCAGGTACATTCTTAGGCGTTTAATATGGGGTGTTGAGTCCATTTCGTTGAGCAAGGAGTAGCTCTTGTCTATTCCATATTTGGCTTAAGGAACTTTATCAGTGCTCATTTCAATCTCTGGTTTTATGAAGCACCCCAACTCACGTTTCCCCTTAAGCAAGCATAAGTTGGTTTTCTAAATTTGAGACCCTGTTCTGTTTTGTAATTCAGTTCCTGTGTAGCCAAGTTTACATTCCGTGTATTAGTGATATCTTATGATGTTTCTTTTTCTTGTGACTTATTTCAGTTAGAATCATCATACCTGAATCCACTCATTATGCTGCTACGGGCCTGATGACATAGATTTGATTGCTGACTGATATTGCATTGTACATAAGTACCACAAATTCTTTATCCATTTTTCACTTTCTGCGATATTGAACTTTTCCCGTAAACGAGGTTGTTGTTAACAGAGCTGTCCCAAACTTTGGGGTGGCTGTGTCTTTTTGATTTTAATTTAGCTAAGCTATAGGACCATAAGTGGAAGTGCCCTAGGCTCTGTTGCTTTTTTTTTAGATATTTCAGGAAACACCATACACTTTTCTCGAGTGGCTGTTGGCAATTTACATCCCGCCCATCAGCATAACAAGGCTCCCAGTTCTCCATGGCCTGTCCTGCCTTTCTGGATTTTACACTTTTTTCAGATGGCCCTTTTGACTGGGGGAAAGTGAGACTTCATTGTAGTGCAGATTTCCTTTGCAAGCTTGCTTGGTTGGCCAAAAAGGGCGTATGCGTTTTTTCCTGAATATATTCAGGAAAAAACGCATACGCCCTTTTTGGCCAAGTGCATCATTGTCCACGTTCTGCCTCTTTTCCTCTGCTTTAAATGCAATTCCAGTCTACCTCCTGAAATCGGGTTCCTGCAATTCTGCCCCGCTTTCAAGTCCTGTTGGCAGGCTTACTTCAGTATATTTTTGGACGATAGCTGTCATTTATAACTCTGCAGGTTTGTGAATTACAGTGCCCCTGAGCTCCTTTCTTCAACTCGCTTTCTTGTGAGCTGGCCGCAACACCGCAGGATTGCTTCAGGCCCTAATCTGGTTCCGGCACGGCACGCTGAGCCTTTGGTTAATTCCTCTTCCTGGTGGGAAATGAGAGTTAAATTTGCCCGTCCAGACACCTCCAGCTAGTCTCTCATTGGTTCTCCCTATTCCTGTTCATCTTCCACAGAAATTGCAAACTGGGCCAAACAGGAGGTTAAATGCACTGACTCTCCAAGTCGGGAGAGTGTTAATAAAGCGTCTGGAATGTTGCACCCGAGTACCAGGGGACGAGAAGTGAGACATATTGGAACACGTCTCCCGATCACATGGTTGATCATATTCGGGTTCCACATGCATGTTTTAGCTGAAGGAAGAAACCCTTAAACATGGAGAGTTGAGATCCGTGGAATGGGTACCATGCAATATGACTTCAAAGGGTCTTCATTTGCTCAGCGAACCTCTACAATCCTATCACTGCTGCGTTTATGCCCCTGTACACACGCTTGATTCTCTTTCGGAGACAGAGCAATCCATAGGTTTTAAGATACTTACTAGTCAGGTACATTCTTAGGCGTTTAATATGGGGTGTTGAATCCATTTCGCTGAGCAAGGAGTAGCTCTTGTCTATTCCATATTTGGCTTAAGGAACTTTATCTGTGCTCATTTCAATCTCTGGTTTTATGCAGCACCCCAACTCACCTTTCCCCTTAAGCAAGCATAAGTTGGTTTTCTAAATTTGAGACCCTGTTCTGTTTTGTAATCCAGTTCCTGTGTAGCCCAGTTTACATTCCATGTATTAGTGATATCTTATGATGTTTCTTTTTCTTGTGACTTATTTCAGTTAGAATCATCATACCTGAATCCACTCATTATGCTGCTACGGGCCTGATGACATAGATTTCATTGCTGAGTGATATTGCATTGTACGTAAGTACCAAAACTTCTTTATCCATTTTTCGCTTTCTGCGATATTGAAGTTGTACCATAAACGCGGTTCTTGTAAACAGAGCCGTCCCAAACTTTGGGGTGGCTGTGTCTTTTTGATTTTAATTTCCCTAAGCTATAGGACCATAAGTGGAATTGACCTAGGCTCTGTTGCTTTGTTTTTTAGATGTTTCAGGAAACACCATACACTTCTCCCGAGTGGCTGTTGGCAATTTACATCCCGCCCATCAGCATAACAAGGCTCCCAGTTCTCCATGGCCTGTCCTGCCTTTCTGGATTTTACAGTTTTTTCAGATGGCCCTGTTGACCAGGGGGAAGTGAGACTTCATTGTAGTGCAGATTTCCTTTGCAAGCTTGCTTGGTTGGCCAAAAAGGGTGTATGCTTTTTTTCCTGAATATATTCAGGAAAAAACGCATACGCACTTTTTGGCCAAGTGCATCATTGTGGACGTTCTGCCTCTTTTCCTATGCGTTAAATGCAATTCCAGTCTACCTCCCGATATTGGTTTGCTGCAATTCTGCCCAACTTTCAAGTCCTCTTGGCAGCCTTACTTCAGTATATTTTTGGACGATAGCTGTCATTTATAACTCTGCAGGTTTGTGAATTACAGTGCCCCTGAGCTCCTTTCTTCAACTCGCTTTCTTGTGAGCTGGCCGCAACACCGCAGCATTTCTTCAGGCCCTAATCTGTTTCTGGCACGGCCCGCTGAGCCTTTGGTTAATTCCTCTTCCTGGTGGGAAATGAGAGTTAAATTTGCCCGTCCAGACACCTCCAGCTAGTCTCTCATTGGTTCTCCCTATTCCTGTTCATCTTCCGCAGAAATTGCAAACTGGGCCAAACAGGAGGTTAAAGGCACTGACTCTCCAAGTCGGGAGAGTGTTAGTAAAGATTCTGGAATATTGCACCCGAGTACCAGGGGACGAGAACTGAGACATATTTGAACACGTCTCCCAATCACACAGTTGATCATACTCTGGGTTCCACATGCATGCTTCAGCTGAAGGAAGAATCCCTTAAACGTGGACAGTTGAGATCCGTGGAATGGGTACCATGCAATATGACTTCAAAGGGCCTTCATTTGCTCAGCGAACCTCTCCAATCCTATCACTGCTGCGTTTATGCCCCTGTACACATGCTTGATTCTCTTTTGGAGACATAGCAATCCATAGGTTTTAAGATACTTTCTAGTCAGCTACATTCTTAGGCTTTTAATATGGGGTGTTGAGTCCATTTCGTTGAGCAAGGAGTAGCTCTTGTCTATTCCATATTTGGCTTAAGGAACTTTATCTGTGCTCATTTCAATCTCTGGTTTTATGCAGCACCCCAACTCACCTTTCCCCTTAAGCAAGCATAAGTTGGTTTTCTAAATTTGAGACCCTGTTCTCTTTTGTAATCCAGTTCCTGTGTAGCCAAGTTTACATTCCGTGTATTAGTGATATCTTATGATGTTTCTTTTTCTGTGTGACTTATTTCAGATAGAATCATCATACCTGAATCCACTCATTATGCTGCTACGGGCCTGATGACATAGATTTCATTGCTGAGTGATATTGCATTGTACGTAAGTACCAAAACTTCTTTATCCATTTTTCACTTTCTGCGATATTGAACTTGTCCCGTAAATGAGGTTTTTGTAAACAGAGCCGTCCCAAATTTGGGGTGGCTGTGTCTTTTTGATTTTAATTTCCCTAAGCTATAAGACCATAAGTGGAAGTGCCCTAGGCTCTGTTGCTTTGTGTCTCAGATGTTTCAGGAAACACCATACACTTATCCCGAGTGGCTGTTGGCAATTTACATCCCGCCCATCAGCATAACAAGGCTCCCAGTTCTCCATGGCCTGTCCTGCTTTTCTGGATTTTACACTTTTTTCAGATGGTCCTTTTGACCGGGGGGAAGTGAGACTTCATTGTAGTGCAGATTTCCTTTGCAAGCTTGCTTGGTTGGCCAAAAAGTGCGTATGCGTTTTTTCTGAATATATTCAGGAAAAAACGCATACGCACTTTTTGGCCAAGTGCATCATTGTCGACGTTCTGCCTCTTTTCCTATGCTTTAAATGCAATTCCAGTCTACCTCCTGAAATCGGTTTCCTGCAATTCTGCCCCACTTTCAAGTCCTCTTGGCAGCCTTACTTCAGTATATTTTTGGACGATAGCTGTTATTTATAACTCTGCAGGTTTGTGAATTACAGTGCCCCTGAGCTCCTTTCTTCAACTCGCTTTCTTGTGAGCTGGCCGCAACACCGCAGGATTGCTTCAGGCCCTAATCTGGTTGAGGCACGGCCCGCTGAGCCTTTGGTTAATTCCTCTTCCTGGTGGGAAATGAGAGTTAAATTTGCCCGTCCATACACCTCCAGCTAGTCTCTCATTGGTTCTCCCTATTCCTGTTCATCTTCCGCAGAAATTGCAAACTGGGCCAAACAGGAGGTTAAAGGCACTGACTCTCCAAGTCGGGAGAGTGTTAGTAAAGCATCTGGAATGTTGCACCCGAGTACCAGGGGACGAGAACTGAGACATATTGGAACACGTCTCCCGATCACACGGTTGATCATACTCTGGGTTCCACATGCATGATTTAGCTGAAGGAAGAATCCCTTAAACCTGGAGAGTTGAGACCCATGGAATGGGTACCATGCAATATGACTTCAAAGGGTCTTCATTTTCTCACCGAACCTCTCCAATCCTATCACTGCTGCGTTTATGCCCCTGTACACACGCTTGATTCTCTTTCGGTGACATAGCGATCCATAGGTTTTAAGATACTTACTAGTCAGGTACATTCTTAGGCATTTAATATGGGGTGTTGAGTCCATTTCGTTGAGCAAGGAGTAGCTCTTGTCTATTCCATATTTGGCTTAAGGAAGTTTATCTGTGCTCATTTCAATCTCTGGTTTTATGCAGCACCTCAACTCACCTTTCCCCTTAAGCAAGCATAAGTTGCTTTTCTAAATTTGAGACCCTGTTCTCTTTTGTAATCCAGTTCCTGTGTAGCCAAGTTTACATTCCGTGTATTAGTGATATCTTATGATGTTTCTTTTTCTGTGTGACTTATTTCAGTTAGAATCATCATACCTGAATCCACTCATTATGCTGCTATGGGCCTGATGACATAGATATCATTGCTGAGTGATATTGCATTGTACGTAAGTACCACAACTTCTTTATCCATTTTTCACTTTCTGTGATATTGAACTTGTCCCATAAACGAGTTTCTTGTAAACAGAGCCGTCCCAAACTTAGGGGTGGCTGTGTCTTTTTGATTTTAATTTCCCTAAGCTATAGGACCATAAGTGGAAGTGCCCTAGGCTCTGTTGCTTTGTTTTTTAGATGTTTCAGGAAACAATATACACTTCTCCCGAGTGGCTGTTGGCAATATACATCCTGCCCATCAGCATAACAAGGCTCCTAGTTCTCCATGGCCTGTCCTGCCTTTCTGGATTTTACACTTTTTTCAGATGTCCCTTTTGACCAGGAGGAAGTGAGACTTCATTATAGTGCAGATTTCCTTTGCAAGCTTGCTTGGTTGGCCAAAAAGGGCGTATGCGTTTTTTCCTGAATATATTCAGGATAAAACGCATATGCACTTTTTGGCCAAGTGCATCATTGTCGACGTTCTGCCTCTTTTCCTATGCTTTAAATGCAATTCCAGTCTACCTCCTGAAATCGGTTTCCTGCAATTCTGCCCCGCTTTCAAGTCCTCTTGGCAGCCTTACTTCAGTATATTTTTGGATGATAGCTGTCATTTATAACTCTGCAGGTTTGTGAATTACAGTGCCCCTGAGCTCCTTTCTTCAACTCGCTTTCTTGTGAGCTGGCCGCAACACCGCAGGATTGCTTCAGGCCCTAATCTGGTTCCGGCACGGCACGCTGAGCCTTTGGTTAATTCCTCTTCCTGGTGGGAAATGAGAGTTCAATTTGCCCGTCCAGACACCTCCAGCTAGTCTCTCATTGGTTCTCCCTATTCCTGTTCATCTTCCGCAGAAATTGCAAACTGGGCCAAACAGGAGGTTAAAGGCACTGACTCTCCAAGTCGGGAGAGTGTTAGTAAAGTGTCTGGAATGTTGCACCCGAGTACCAGGGGACGAGAACTGAGCCATATTGGAACACGTCTCCCGATCACACGGTTGATCATACTCTGGCTTCCACATGCATGATTTAGCTGAAGGAAGAATCCCTTAAACCTGGAGAGTTGAGACCCGTGGAATGGGTACCATGCAATATGACTTCAAAGGGTCTTCATTTGCTCACCGAACCTCTGCAATCTTATCACTGCTGTGTTTATGCCCCTGTACACACGCATGATTCTCTTTCGGAGACATAGCGATCCATAGGTTTTAAGATACTTACTAGTCAGGTACATTCTTAGGCGTTTAATATGGGGTGTTGAGTCCATTTCGTTGAGCAAGGAGTAGCTCTTGTCTATTCCATATTTGGCGTAAGGAACTTTATCTGTGCTCATTTCAATCTCTGGTTTTATGCAGCACCCCAACTCACCTTTCCCCTTAAGCAAGCATAAGTTGCTTTTCTAAATTTGAGACACTGTTCTGTTTTGTAATCCAGTTCCTGTGTAGCCAAGTTTACATTCCATGTATTAGTGATATCTTATGATGTTTCTTTTTCTGTGTGACTTATTTCAGTTAGAATCATCATACCGGTATCCACTTTATGCTGCTACGGGCATGATGACATAGATTTCATTGCTGAGTGATATTGCATTGTACGTAAGTGCCAAAACTTCTTTATCCATTTTTCACTTTCTGCGATATTGAACTTGTCCCGTAATTGAGGTTCTTGTAAACAGAGCCGTCCCAAACTTTGGGGTGGCTGTGTCTTTTTGATTTTAATTTCCCTAAGCTATAGGACCATAAATGGAAGTGCCCTAGGCTCTGTTGCTTTGTTTCTCAGATGTTTCAGGAAACACCATACACTTCTCCCAAGTGGCTGTTGGCAATTTATATCCCGCCCATCAGCATAACAAGGCTCCCAGTTCTCCATGGCCTGTCCTGCTTTTATGGATTTTACACTTTTTTCAGATGGCCCTTTTGACTGTGGGGAAGTGAGACTTCATTGTAGTGCAGATTTCCTTTGCAAGCTTGCTTGGTTGGCCAAAAAGGGCGTATGCGTTTTTTCCTGAATATATTCAGGAAAAAACGCATACGCCCTTTTTGGCCAAGTGCATCATTGTCGACGTTCTGCCTCTTTTCCTATGCTTTAAATGCAATTCCAGTCTACCTCCTGAAATCGGTTTCCTGCAATTCTGCCCCGCTTTCAAGTCCTCTTGGCAGCCTTACTTCAGTATATTTTTGGACGATAGCTGTCATTTATAACTCTGCAGGTTTGTGAATTACAGTGCCCCTGAACTCCTTTCTTCAACTCGCTTTCTTGTGAGCTGGCCGCAACACCGCAGGATTGCTTCAGGCCCTAATCTGGTTCCGGCACTGCACGCTGAGCCTTTGGTTAATTCCTCTTCCTGGTGGGAAATGAGAGTTCAATTTGCCCGTCCAGACACCTCCAGCTAGTCTCTCATTGGTTCTCCCTATTCCTGTTCATCTTCCGCAGAAATTGCAAACTGGGCCAAACAGGAGGTTAAAGGCACTGACTCTCCAAGTCGGGAGAGTGTTAGTAAAGCGTCTGGAATGTTGCACCCGAGTACCAGGGGACGAGAACTGAGCCATATTGGAACACGTCTCCCGATCACACGGTTGATCATACTCTGGGTTCCACATGCATGATTTAGCTGAAGGAAGAATCCCCTAAACCTGGAGAGTTGAGACCCGTGGAATGGGTACCATGCAATATGACTTCAAAGGGTCTTCATTTGCTCACCGAACCTCTGCAATCCTATCACTGCTGTGTTTATGCCCCTGTACACATGCTTGATTCTCTTTCGGAGACATAGCGATCGATAGGTTTTAAGATACTTACTAATCAGGTACATTCTTAGGCGTTTAATATGGGGTGTTGAGTCCATTTCGTTGAGCAAGGAGTAGCCCTTGTCTATTCCATATTTGGCGTAAGGAACTTTATCTGTGCTCATTTCAATCTCTGGTTTTATGCAGCACCCCAACTCACCTTTCCCCTTAAGCAAGCATAAGTTGGTTTTCTAAATTTGAGACCCTGTTCTCTTTTGTAATCCAGTTCCTGTGTAGCCAAGTTTACATTCCGTGTATTAGTGATATCTTATGATGTTTCTTTTTCTGTGTGACTTATTTCAGTTAGAATCATCATACCTTGAACCCACTCATTTTGTGCTACAGGCGTTTGACATAGATTTCATTGCTGAGTGGTATTGCATTTTACGTAAGTACCACAACTTCTTTATCCATTTTTCACTTTCTGCGATATTGAACTTGTACCATAAACGAGGTTCTTGTAAACAGAGCCGTCCCAAACATTTGGGTGGCTGTGTCTTTTTGATTTTAATTTCCCTAAGCAATAGGACCATAAGTGGAAGTGCCCTAGGGTATCTTGCTTTGTTTTTTAGATGTTTCAGGAAACACCATACACTTCTCCCGAGTGGCTGTTGGCAATTTACATCCCACCCATCAGCATAACAATGCTCCCAGTTCTCCATGGCCTGTCCTGCCTTTCTGGATTTTACACTTTTTTCAGATGGCCCTTTTGACCGGGGGGAAGTGAGACTTCATTGTAGTGCAGATTTCCTGTGCAAGCTTGCTTGGTTCTCCAAAAAGTGCGTATGCATTTTTTCCTGAATATATTCAGGAAAAAACGCATACGCACTTTTTGGCCAAGTGCATCATTGTCCACGTTCTGCCTCTTTTCCTATGCTTTAAATGCAATTCCAGTCTACCTCCTGAAATCGGTTTCCTGCAATTCTGCCCCGCTTTCAAGTCCTCTTGGCAGCCTTACTTCAGTATATTTTTGGACGATAGCTGTCATTTATAACTTTGCAGGTTTGTGAATTACAGTGCCCCTGAGCTCCTTTCTTCAACTCGCTTTCTTGTGAGCTGGCCACAACACCGCAAGATTGCTTCAGGCCCTAATCTGGTTCCGGCACGGCACGCTGAGCGTTTGGTTAATTCCTCTTCCTGGTGGGAAATGAGAGTTAAATTTGCCCGTCCAGACACCTCCAGCTAGTCTCTCATTGGTTCTCCCTATTCCTGTTCATCTTCCGCAGAAATTGCAAACTGGGCCAAACAGGAGGTTAAAGGCACTGACTCTCCAAGTTGGGAGAGTGTCAGTAAAGCATCTGGAATGTTGCACCCGAGTACCAGGGGACGAGAACTGAGACATATTGGAACACGTCTCCCGATCACACGGCTGATCATACTCTGGGTTCCACATGCATGTTTTAGCTGAAGGAAGAATCCCTTAAACCTGGAGAGTTGAGACCCGTGGAATGGGTACCATGCAATATGACTTCAAAGGGTCTTCATTTGCTCAGCGAACCTCTCCAATCCTATCACTGCTGCGTTTATGCCCCTGTATACATGCTTGATTGTCTTTCGGAGACATAGCAATCGATAGGTTTTAAGATACTTACTAGTCAGGTACATTCTTAGGCGTTTAATATGGGGTGTTGAGTCCATTTCGTTGAGCAAGGAGTAGCTCTTGTCTACTCCATATTTGGCTTAAGGAACTTTATCTGTGCTCATTTCAATCTCTGGTTTTATGCAGCACCCCAACTCACCTTTCCCCTTAAGCAAGCATAAGTTGGTTTTCTAAATTTGAGACCCTGTTCTGTTTTGTAATCCAGTTCCTGTGTAGCCAAGTTTACATTCCGTGTATTAGTGATATCTTATGATGCTTCTTTTTCTGTGTGACTTATTTCAGTTAGAATCATCGTACCTGAATCCACTCATTATGCTGCTATGGGCCTGATGACATAGATTTCATTGCTGAGTGATATTGCATTGTACATAAGTACCACAACTTCTTTATCCATTTTTCACTTTCTGCGATATTGTACTTGTACCGTAAACAAGGTTCTTGTAAACAGAGCCGTCCCAAACTTTGGGGTGGCTGTGTCTTTTTGATTTTAATTTCCCTAAGCTATAGGACCATAAGTGGAAGTGCCCTACGCTCTGTTGCTTTGTTTTTTAGATGTTTCAGGAAACACCATACACTTCTCCCGAGTGGCTGTTGGCAATTTACATCCCGCCCATCAGCATAACAAAGCTCCCAGTTCTCCATGGCCTGTCCTGCCTTTCTGGATTTTACACTTTTTTCAGATGGCCCTTTTGACCGGGGGGAAGTGAGACTTCTTTGTAGTGCAGATTTCCTCTGCAAGCTTGCTTGGTTGGCCAAAAAGGGCGTATGCGTTTTTTCCTGAATATATTCAGGAAAAAACGCATACGCCCTTTTTGGCCAAGTGCATCATTGTCGACGTTCTGCCTCTTTTCCTATGCTTTAAATGCAATTCCAGTCTACCTCCTGAAATCGGTTTCCTGCAATTCTGCCCCGCTTTCAAGTCCTCTTGGCAGCCTTACTTCAGTATATTTTTGGACGATAGCTGTCATTTATAACTCTGCAGGTTTGTGAATTACAGTGCCCCTGAGTTCCTTTCTTCAACTCGCTTTCTTGTGAGCTGGCCGCAACACCGCAGGATTGCTTCAGGCCCTAATCTGGTTCCGGCACGGCACGCTGAGCCTTTGGTTAATTCCTCTTCCTGGTGGGAAATGAGAGTTAAATTTGCCCGTCCAGACACCTCCAGCTAGTCTCTCATTGGTCCTCCCTATTCCTGTTCATCTTCCGCAGAAATTGCAAACTGGGCCAAACAGGAGGTTAAAGGCACTGACTCTCCAAGTCGGGAGAGTGTTAGTAAAGCGTCTGGAATGTTGCACCCGAGTACCAGGGGACGAGAACTGAGACATATTAGAACACGTCTCCCGATCACACGGTTGATCATACTCTGGTTTCCACATGCATGTTTTAGCTGAAGGAAGAATCCCTTAAACCTGGAGAGTTGAGATCCGTGGAATGGGTACCATGCAATATGACTTCAAAGGGTCTTCATTTGCTCACCGAACCTCTCCAATCCTATCACTGCTGCGTTTATGCCCCTGTACACACGCTTGATTCTCTTTCGGAGACATAGCGATCCATAGCTTTTAATATACTTACTAGTCAGGTACATTCTTAGGCGTTTAATATGGGGTGTTGAGTCCATTTCGTTGAGCAAGGAGTAGCTCTTGTCTATTCCATATTTGGCTTAAGGAACTTTATCTGTGCTCATTTCAATCTCTGGTTTTATGCAGCACCCCAACTCACCTTTCCCCTTAAGCAAGCATAAGTTGGTTTTCTAAATTTGAGACGCTGTTGTGTTTTGTAATTCAGTTTCTGTGTAGCCAACTTTACATTCCGTGTATTAGTGATATCTTATGATGTTTCTTTTTCTTGTGACTTATTTCAGTTAGAATCATCATACCTGAATCCACTCATTATGCTGCTACGGGCCTGATGACGTAGATTTCATTGCTGAGTGATATTGCATTGTACGTAAGTACCACAACTTCTTTATCCATTTTTCACTGTCTGCGATATTGAACTTGTCCCGTAAGCGAGGTTCTTGTAAGCAGAGCCGTCCCAAACTTTGGGGTGGCTGTGTCTTTTTGATTTTAATTTCCCTAAGCTATAGGACCATAAGTGGAAGTGCCCTAGGCTCTGTTGCTTTGTTTCTTAGATGTTTCAGGAAACACCATTCACTTCTCCCAAGCGGCTGTTGGCAATTTACATCCTGCCCATCAGCATAACAAGGCTCCCAGTTCTCCATGGCCTGTCCTGCCTTTTTGGATTTTACACTTTTTTCAGATGGCCCTTTTGACCAGGGGGAAGTGAGACTTCATTGTAGTGCAGATTTCCTTTGCAAGATTGCTTGGTTGGCCAAAAAGGGCGTATGCGTTTTTTCCTGAATATATTCAGGAAATAACGCATACGCCCTTTTTGGCCAAGTGCATCATTGTCGACTTTCTGACTCTTTTCCTATGCTTTAAGTGCAATTCCAGTCTACCTCCTGAAATCGGTTTCCTGCAATTCTGCCCCGCATTCAAGTCCTCTTGCCAGCCTTACTTCAGTATATTTTTGGACGATAGCTGTCATTTATAACTCTGCAGGTTTGTGAATTACAGTGCCCCTGAGCTCCTTTCTTCAACTCGCTTTCTTGTGAGCTGGCCGCAACACCGCAGGATTGCTTCAGGCCCTAATCTGGTTCCGGCACGGCATGCTGAGCCTTTGGTTAATTCCTCTTCCTGGTGGGAAATGAGAGTTAAATTTGCACGTCCAGACACCTCCAGCTAGTCTCTCATTGGTTCTCCCTATTCCTGTTCATCTTCCGCGGAAATTGCAAACTGGGCCAAACAGGAGGTTAAAGGCACTGACTCTCCAAGTTGGGAGAGAGTTAGTAAAGCATCTGGAATGTTGCACCCGAGTACCAGGGGACGAGAACTGAGACATATTGGAACATGTCTCCCGATCACACGGTTGATCATACTCTGGGTTCCACATGCATGTTTTAGCTGAAGGAAGAATCACTTAAACCGGGAGAGTTGAGACCCGTGGAATGGGTACCATGCAATATGACTTCAAAGGGTCTTCATTTGCTCACCGAACCTCTGCAATCCTATCACTGCTGCGTTTATGCCCCTGTACACACGCTTGATTCTCATTTGGAGACATAGCGATCCATAGGTTTTAAGATACTTACTAGTCAGGTACATTCTTAGGCGTTTAATATGGGGTGTTGAGCCCATTTCATTGAGCAAGGAGTAGCTCTTGTCTATTCCATATTTGGCTTAAGGAAGTTTATCTGTGCTCATTTCAATCTCTGGTTTTATGCATCACCCCAACTCACCTTTCCCCTTAAGCAAGCATAAGTTGGTTTTCTAAATTTGAGACCCTGTTCTGTTTTGTAATTCAGTTCCTGTGTAGCCAAGTTTACATTCCGTGTATTAGTGATATCTTATGATGTTTCTTTTTCTGTGTGACTTATTTCAGTTAGAATCATCATACCTGAACCCACTCATTTTGTGCTACAGGCGTGTTGACATAGATTTCATTGCTGAGTGGTATTGCATTTTACGTAAGTACCACAACTTCTTTATCCATTTTTCACTTTCTGCGATATTGAACTTGTACCATAAACGAGGTTCTTGTAAACAGAGCCGTCCCAAACATTTGGGTGGCTGTGTCTTTTTGATTTTAATTTCCCTAAGCTATAAGACCATAAGTGGAAGTGCCCTAGGGTATCTTGCTTTGTTTTTTAGATGCTTCAGGAAACACCATACACTTCTCCTGAGTGGCTGTTGGCAATTTACATCCCACCCATCAGCATAACAATGCTCCCAGTTCTCCATGGCCTGTCCTGCCTTTCTGGATTTTACACTTTTTTCAGATGGCCCTTTTGACCGGGGGGATGTGAGACTTCATTGTAGTGCAGATTTCCTGTGCAAGCTTGCTTGGTTCGCCAAAAAGTGCGTATGCATTTTTTCCTGAATATATTCAGGAATAAACGCATACGCACTTTTTGGCCAAGTGCATCATTGTCGACGTTCTGCCTCTTTTCCTATGCTTTAAATGCAATTCCAGTCTACCTCCTGAAATCGGTTTCCTGCAATTCTTCCCCGCTTTCAAGTCCTCTTGGCAGCCTTACTTCAGTATATTTTTGGACGATAGATGTCATTTATAACTCTGCAGGTTTGTGAATTACAGTGCCCCTGAGCTCCTTTCTTCAGCTCGCTTTCTTGTGAGCTGGCCGCAGCACCGCAGGATTGCTTCAGGCCCTAATCTGGTTCCGGCATGGCACGCTGAGCCTTTGGATAATTCCTCTTACTGGTGGGAAACGAGAGTTAAATTTGCCCGTCCAGACACCTCCAGCTAGTCTCTCATTTGTTCTCCCTATTCCTGTACATCTTCCGCGGAATTTGCAAATTGGGTCAAACAGGAGGTTAAAGGCACTGACTCTGCAAGTCGGGAGAGTGTTAGTAAAGCGTCTGGAATGTTGCACCCGAGTACCAGGGGACGAAAACTGAGACATATTTGAACACGGCTCCCGATCACATGGTTGATCATACTCTGGGTTCCACATGCATGTTTCAGCTGAAGGAAGATTCCCTTAAAGCTGGAGAGTTGAGACCCGTGGAATGGGTACCATGCAATATGACTTCAAAGGGTCTTCATTTGCTCACCGAACCTCTCCAATCCTAACACTTCTGCGTTTATGTCCCTGTACACACGCTTGATTCTCTTTCAGAGACATAGCAATCCATAGGTTTTAAGATACTTACTAGTCAGGTACATTCTTAGGTGTTTAATATGCGGTGTTGAGTCCATTTCGTTGAGCAAGTAGTAGCTCTTGTGTATTACATATTTGGCTTAAGGAACTTTATCTGTGCTCATTTCAATCTCTGGTTTTATGCAGCACCCCAACTCACCTTTCCCCTTAAGCAAGCATAAGTTGGTTTTCTAAATTTGAGACCCTGTTCTCTTTTGTAATCCAGTTCCTGTGTAGCCAAGTTTACATTCCGTGTATTAGTGATATCTTATGATGTTTCTTTTTCTGTGTGACTTATTTCAGTTAGAATCATCACACCTGAACCCACTCATTTTCTGCTACAGGCCTGTTGACATAGATTTCATTGCTGAGTGATATTGCATTGTACGTAAGTACCACAACTTCTTTATCCATTTTTCGCTTTCTGCAATATTGAACTTGTACCATAAACGAGATTCTTGTAAACAGAGCCATCCCAAACTTTGGGGTGGCTGTGTCTTTTTTATTTTAATTTCCCTAAGCTATAGGACCATAAGTGGAAGTGCCCTAGGCTCTGTTGCTTTGTTTTTTAGATGTTTCAGGAAACACCATACACTTCTCCCGAGTGGCTGTTGGCAATTTACATCCCGCCCATCAGCATAACAGGGCTCCCAGTTCTCCATGGCCTGTCCTGCCTTTCTGGATTTTACACTTTTTTCAGATGGCCCCTTTGACAGGGGGGAAGTGAGACTTCATTGTAGTGCAGATTTCCTTTGCAAGCTTGCTTGGTTGGCCAAAAATGGTGTATGCGTTTTTTCCTGAATATATTCAGGAAAAAACGCATACGATATTTTCGGCCAAGTGCATCATTGTGGACGTTCTTCCTCTTTTCCTATGCTTTAAATGCAATTCCAGTCTACCTCCTGAAATCGGTTTCCTGCAATTCTTCCCCGCTTTCAAGTCCTCTTGGCAGCCTTACTTCAGTATATTTTTGGACGATAGCTGTCATTTATAACTCTGCAGGTTTGTGAATTACAGTGCCCGTGAGCTCCTTTCTTCAACTCGCTTTCTTGTGAGCTGGCCGCAACACTGCAGGATTGCTTCAGGCACTAATCTGGTTCCGGCACGGCACGCTGAGCCTTTGGTTAATTCCTCTTCCTGGTGGGAAATGAGAGTTAAATTTGCCCGTCCAGACACCTCCAGGTAGTCTCTCATTGGTTCTCCCTATTCCTGTTCATCTTCCGCAGAAATTGCAAACTGGGCCAAACAGGAGGTTAAAGGCACTGACTCTCCAAGTCGGGAGAGTGTTAGTAAAGTGTCTGGAATGTTGCACCCGAGTACCAGGGGACAAGAACTGAGACATACTGGAACACGTCTCCCGATCACACGGTTGATCATACTCTGGGTTCCACATGTATGTTTCAGCTGAAGGAAGAATTCCTTAAACCTGGAGAGTTGAGACCCGTGGAATGGGTACCATGCAATATGACTTCAAAGGGTCTTCATTTGCTCACCGAACCTCTCCAATCCTATCACTGCTGCGTTTATGCCCCTGTACACATGGTTGATTCTCTTTCAGAGACATAGCAATCCATAGGTTTTAAGATACTTACTAGTCAGGTACATTCATTGGCGTTTAATATGGGGTGTTGAGTCCATTTCGTTGAGCAAGGAGTAGCTCTTGTCTATTCCATATTTGGCTTAAGGAACTTTATCTGTGCTCATTTCAATCTCTGGTTTTATGAAGCACCCCAACTCACCTTTCCCCTTAAGCAAGCATAAGTGGCTTTTCTATATTTGAGACCCTGTTCTGTTTTGTAATTCAGTTCCTGAGTAGCCAAGTTTACATTCCGTGTATTAGTGATATCTTACGATGTTTCTTTTTCTGTGTGACTTATTTCAGTTAGAATCATCATACCTGAACCCACTCATTTTCTGCTACAGGCCTGTTGACAGAGATTTCATTGCTGAGTGATATTGCATTGTACGTAAGTAGCACAAATTCTTTATCCATTTTTCACTTTCTGCGATATTGAACTTGTACCATAAACGAGGTTCTTGTAAACAGAGCCGTCCCAAACTTTGGGGTGGCTGTGTCTTTTTGATTTTAATTTCCCTAAGCTATAGGACCATAAGTGGAAGTGCCCTAGGCTCTGTTGCTTTGTTTTTTAGATGTTTCAGGAAACACCATACACTTCTCCCGAGTGGCTGTTGGCAATTTACATCCCACCCATCAGCATAACAGGGCTCCCAGTTCTCCATGGCCTGTCCTGCCTTTCTGGATTTTACACTTTTTTCAGATGGCCCCTTTGACAGGGGGGAAGTGAAACTTCATTGTAGTGCAGATTTCCTGTGCAAGCTTGCTTGGTTCGCCAAAAAGGGCGTATGCGTTTTTTCCTGAATATATTCAGGAAAAAACGCATACGCCCTTTTTGGCCAAGTGCATCATTGTCCACGTTCTGCCTCTTTTCCTATGCTTTAAATGCAATTCCAGTCTACCTCCTGAAATCGGTTTCCTGCAATTCTGCCCCGCTTTCAAGTCCTCTTGGCAGCCTTACTTCAGTATATTTTTGGACGATAGCTGTCATTTATAACTCTGCACGTTTGTGAATTACAGTGCCCGTGAGCTCCTTTCTTCAACTAGCTTTCTTGTGAGCTGGCCACAACACCGCAGGATTGCTTCAGACCCTAATCTGGTTCCGGCACGGCACGCTGAGCCTTTGGTTAATTCCTCTTCCTGGTGGGAAATGAGAGTTAAATTTGCCCGTCCAGAAACGTCCAGCTAGTCTCTCATTGGTTCTCCCTATTCCTGTTCATCTTCCGCAGAAATTGCAATCTGGGCCAAACAGGAGGTTAAAGGCACTGACTCTCCAAGTCAGGAGAGTGTTAGTAAAGCGTCTGGAATGTTGCACCCGAGTACCAGTGGACAAAAACTGAGACATATTTGAACACGTCTCCTGATCACACGGTTGATCATACTCTGGGTTCCACATGCATGTTTCAGCTGAAGGAAGAATCCCTTAAACCTGGAGAGTTGAGACCCGTGGAATAGGTAGCATGTAATATGACTTCAAAGGGTCATTCTTTGCTCACCGAACCTCTCAAATCCTATCACTGCTGCGTTTATGCCCCTGTACACATGCTTGATTCTCTTTCGGAGACATAGCAATCCATAGGTTTTAAGATACTTACTAGTCAGGTACATTCTTAGGCGTTTAATATGGGGTGTTGAGTCCATTTCGTTGAATAAGGAGTAGCTCTTGTCTATTACATATTTGGCTTAAGGAAATTTATCTGTGTTCATTTCAATCTCTGGTTTTATGCTGCATCCCAACTCACCTTTCCCCTTAAGCAAGCATAAGTTGGTTTTCTAAATTTGAGACCCTGTTCTGTTTTGTAATTCAGTTCCTGTGTAGCCAAGTTTACATTCCGTGTATTAGTGATATCTTATGATGTTTCTTTTTCTGTGTGACTTATTTCAGTTAGAATCATCATACCTGAACCCACTCATTTTGTGCTACAGGCGTGTTGACATAGATTTCATTGCTGAGTGGTATTGCATTTTACGTAAGTACCACAACTTCTTTATCCATTTTTCACTTTCTGCGATATTGAACTTGTACCATAAACGAGGTTCTTGTAAACAGAGCCGTCCCAAACATTTGGGTGGCTGTGTCTTTTTGATTTTAATTTCCCTAAGCAATAGGACCATAAGTGGAAGTGCCCTAGGGTATCTTGCTTTGTTTTTTAGATGTTTCAGGAAACACCATACACTTCTCCCGAGTGGCTGTTGGCAATTTACATCCCACCCATCAGCATAACAATGCTCCCAGTTCTCCATGGCCTGTCCTGCCTTTCTGGATTTTACACTTTTTTCAGATGGCCCTTTTGACCGGGGGGAAGTGAGACTTCATTGTAGTGCAGATTTCCTGTGCAAGCTTGCTTGGTTCGCCAAAAAGTGCGTATGCATTTTTTCCTGAATATATTCAGGAAAAAACGCATACGCACTTTTTGGCCAAGTGCATCATTATCGACGTTCTGCCTCTTTTCCTATGCTTTAAATGCAATTCCAGTCTACCTCCTGAAATCGGTTTCCTGCAATTCTGCCCCGCTTTCAAGTCCTCTTGGCAGCCTTACTTCAGTATATTTTTGGACGATAGCTGTCATTTATAACTCTGCAGGTTTGTGAATTACAGTGCCCCTGAGCTCCTTTCTTCAACTCGCTTTCTTGTGAGCTGGCCGCAACACCGCAGGATTGCTTCAGGCCCTAATCTGGTTCCGGCATGGCACGCTGAGCCTTTGGATAATTCCTCTTCCTGGTGGGAAATGAGAGTTAAATTTGCCCGTCCAGACACCTCCAGCTAGTCTCTCATTGGTTCTCCCTATTCCTGTACATCTTCCGCGGAATTTGCAAACTGGGTCAAACAGGAGGTTAAAGGAACTGACTCTCCAAGTCGGGAGAGTGTTAGTAAAGCGTCTGGAATGTTGCACCCGAGTACCAGGGGACGAAAACTGAGACATATTTGAACACGTCTCCCGATCACATGGTTGATCATACTCTGGGTTCCACATGCATGTTTCAGCTGAAGGAAGATTCCCTTAAAGCTGGAGAGTTGAGACCCGTGGAATGGGTACCATGCAATATGACTTCAAAGGGTCTTCATTTGCTCACCGAACCTCTCCAATCCTAACACTTCTGCGTTTATGTTCCTGTACAAACGCTTGATTCTCTTTCAGAGACATAGCAATCCATAGGTTTTAAGATACTTACTAGTCAGGTACATTCTTAGGCGTTTAATATGCGGTGTTGAGTCCATTTCGTTGAGCAAGCAGTAGCTCTTGTCTATTACATATTTGGCTTAAGGAACTTTATCTGTGCTCATTTCAATCTCTGGTTTTATGCAGCACCCCAACTCACCTTTCCCCTTAAGCAAGCATAAGTTGGTTTTCTAAATTTGAGACCCTGTTCTCTTTTGTAATCCAGTTCCTGTGTAGCCAATTTTACATTCCGTGTATTAGTGATATCTTATGATGTTTCTTTTTCTGTGTGACTTATTTCAGTTAGAATCATCATACCTGAACCCACTCATTTTCTGCTACAGGCCTGTTGACATAGATTTCATTGCTGAGTGATATTGCATTGTACGTAAGTACCACAACTTCTTTATCCATTTTTCGCTTTCTGCAATATTGAACTTGTACCATAAACGAGATTCTTGTAAACAGAGCCATCCCAAACTTTGGGGTGGCTGTGTCTTTTTTATTTTAATTTCCCTAAGCTATAGGACCATAAGTGGATTTGACCTAGGCTCTGTTGCTTTGTTTTTTAGATGTTTCAGGAAACACCATACACTTCTCCCGAGTGGCTGTTGGCAATTTACATCCCGCCCATCAGCATAACAGGGCTCCCAGTTCTTCATGGCCTGTCCTGCCTTTCTGGATTTTACACTTTTTTCATATGGCCCTTTTGACCGGGGGGAAGTGAGACTTCATTGTAGTGCAGATTTCCTTTGCAAGCTTTCTTGGTTCGCCAAAAAGGGCGTATGCGTTTTTTCCTGAATATATTCAGGAAAAAACGCATACGCCCTTTTTGGCCAAGTGCATCATTGTCCACGTTCTGCCTCTTTTCCTATGCTTTAAATGCAATTCCAGTCTACCTCCTGAAATCGGTTTCCTGCAATTCTGCCCCGCTTTCAAGTCCTCTTGGCAGCCTTACTTCAGTATATTTTTGGACGATAGCTGTCATTTATAACTCTGCAGGTTTGTGAATTACAGTGCCCCTGAGCTTCTTTCTTCAACTCGCTTTCTTGTGAGCTGGCAGCAACACTGCAGGATTGCTTCAGGCCCTAATCTGGTTCTGGCACGGCACGTTGAGCCTTTGGTTAATTCCTCTTCCTGGTGGGAAATGAGAGTTAAATTTGCCCGTCCAGACACCTCCAGCTAGTCTCTCATTGGTTCTCCCTATTCCTGTTCATCTTCCACAGAAATTGCAAACTGGGCCAAACAGGACGTTAAAGGCACTGACTCTCCAAGTCAGGAGAGTGTTAGTAAAGCGTCTGGAATGTTGCACCCGAGTACCAGGGGACGAAAACTGAGACATATTTGAAAACGTCTCCTGATCACACGGTTGATCATACTCTGGGTTCCACATGAATGTTTCAGCTGAAGGAAGAATCCCTTAAACCTGGAGAGTTGAGACCCGTGGAATGGGTACCATGCAATATGATTTCAAAGGGTCTTCATTTGATCACCGAACCTCTCCAATCCTATCACTGCTGCGTTTATGCCCCTGTACACATGGTTGATTCTCTTTCGGAGACATAGCAATCCATAGGTTTTAAGATACTTACTAGTCAGGTACATTCTTAGGCGTTTAATATGGGGTGTTGAGTCCATTTCGTTGAGCAAGGAGTAGCCTTTGTCTATTCCATATTTGGCTTAAGGAACTTTATCTGTGCTCATTTCAGTCTCTGGTTTTATGCAGCACCCCAACTCACCTTTCACCTTAAGCAAGCATAAGTTGGTTTTCTAAATTTGAGACCCTGTTCTGTTTTGTAATTCAGTTCCTGTGTAGCCAAGTTTACATTCCGTGTATTAGTGATATCTTATGATGTTTCTTTTTCTGTGTGACTTATTTCAGTTAGAATCATCATACCTGAACCCACTCATTTTCTGCTACAGGCCTGTTGACAGAGATTTCATTGCTGAGTGATATTGCATTGTACGTAAGTAGCACAAATTCTTTATCCATTTTTCACTTTCTGTGATATTGAACTTGTACCATAAACGAGGTTCTTGTAAACAGAGCCGTCCCAAACTTTGGGGTGGCTGTGTCTTTTTGATTTTAATTTCCCTAAGCCATAGGACCATAAGTGGAAGTGCCCTAGGCTCTGTTGCTTTGTTTTTTAGATGTTTCAGGAAACACCATACACTTCTCCTTAGTGGCTGTTGGCAATTTACAACCCGCCCATCAGCATAACAAGGCTCCCAGTTCTCCATGGCCTGTCCTGCCTTTCTGGATTTTACACTTTTTTCAGATGGCCCCTTTGACAGGGGGGAAGTGAAACTTCATTGTAGTGCAGATTTCCTGTGCAAGCTTGCTTGGTTCGCCAAAAAGGGCGTATGCGTTTTTTCCTGAATATATTCAGGAAAAAACGCATACGCCCGTTTTGGCCAAGTGCATCATTGTCCACGTTCTGCCTCTTTTCCTATGCTTTAAATGCAATTCCAGTCTACCTCCTGAAATCGGTTTCCTGCAATTCTGCCCCGCTTTCAAGTCCTCTTGGCAGCCTTACTTCAGTATATTTTTGAACGATAGCTGTCATTTATAACTCTGCACGTTTGTGAATTACAGTGCCCGTGAGCTCCTTTCTTCAACTCGCTTTCTTGTGAGCTGGCCACAACACCGCAGGATTGCTTCAGACCCTAATCTGGTTCTGGCTAGGCACGCTGAGCCTTTGGTTAATTCCTCTTCCTGGTGGGAAATGAGAGTTAAATTTGCCCGTCCAGAAACGTCCAGCTAGTCTCTCATTGGTTCTCCCTATTCCTGTTCATCTTCCGCAGAAATTGCAAACTGGGCCAAACAGGAGGTTAAAGGCACTGACTCTCCAAGTCGGGAGAGTGTTAGTAAAGCGTCTGGAATGTTGCACCCGAGTACCAGGGGACGAAAACTGAGACATATTTGAACACGTCTCCCGATGACACGGTTGATCATACTCTGGGTTCCACAGGCATGTTTCAGCTGAAGGAAGAATCCCTTAAACCTGGAGAGTTGAGACCCGTGGAATGGGTACCATGCATTATGACTTCAAAGGGTCTTCATTTGCTCACCGAACCTCTCCAATCCTATCACTGCTGCGTTTATGCAACTGTACACACGCTTGATTCTCTTTCAGAGACATAGCAATCCATAGGGTTTAAGATACTTACTAGTCAGGTACATTCTTAGGCGTTTAATATGGGGTGTTGAGTCCATTTCGTTGAGCAAGGAGTAGCTCTTGTGTATTCCATATTTGGCTTAAGGAACTTTATCTGTGCTCATTTCAATCTCTGGTTTTATGCAGCACCCCAACTCACCTTTCCCCTTAAGCAAGCATAAGTTGGTTTTCTTCTTTTGAGACCCTGTTCTGTTTTGTAATTCAGTTTCTGTGTAGCCAAGTTTACATTCCATGTATTAGTGATATCTTATGATGTTTCTTTTTCTGTGTGACTTATTTCAGTTAGAATCGTCATACCTGAATCCACTCACTATGCTCCTACGGGCCTGATGACATAGATTTCATTGCTGAGTGATATTGCATTGTACGTCTGTACCACAACTTCTTTATCCATTTTTCACTTTCTGTGATATTGAACTTGTTCCATAAACAAGGTTCTTGTAAACAGAGCCGTCCCAAACCTTGGGGTGGCTGTGTCTTTTTGATTTTAATTTCCCTAAGCTATAGGACCATAAGTGGAAGTGCCCTAGGCTCTGTTGCTTTGTTTTTTAGATGTTTCAGGAAACACCATACACTTCTCCCCAGTGGCTGTTGGCAATTTACATCCCGCCCATCAGCATAACAAGGCTCCCAGTTCTCCATGGCCTGTCCTGCCTTTCTGGATTTTACACTTTTTTCAGATGGCCCTTTTGACCAGGGGGAAGTGAGACTTCATTGTAGTGCAGATTTCCTTTGCAAGCTTGCTTGGTTGGCCAAAAAGGGCGTATGCGTTTTTTCCTGAATATATTCAGGAAAAAACGCATACGCCCTTTTTGGCCAAGTGCATCATTGTCCACGTTCTGCCTCTTTTCCTATGCTTTAAATGCAATTCCAGTCTACCTCCTGAAATCGGTTTCCTGCAATTCTGCCCCGCTTTCAAGTCCTCTTGGCAGCCTTACTTCAGTATATTTTTGGACGATAGCTGTCATTTATAACTCTGCAGGTTTGTGAATTACAGTGCCCCTGAGCTCCTTTCTTCAACTTGCTTTCTTGTGAGCGGGCCACAACACCGCAGGATTGCTTCAGGCCCTAATCTGGTTCTGGCACGGCACGCTGAGCCTTTGGTTAATTCCTCTTCCTGGTGGGAAATGAGAGTTAAATTTGCCCGTCCAGACACCTCCAGCTAGTCTCTCATTGCTCCTACCTATTCCTGTTCATCTTCTGCAGAAATTGCAATCTGGGCCAAACAGGAGGTTAAAGGCACTGACTCTCCAAGTCAGGAGAGTGTTAGTAAAGCGTCTGGAATGCTGCACCCGAGTACCAGTGGACGAAAACTGAGACATATTTGAAAACGTCTCCTGATCACACGGTTGATCATACTCTGGGTTCCACATGAATGTTTCAGCTGAAGGAAGAATCCCTTAAACCTGGAGAGTTGAGACCCGTGGAATGGGTAGCATGTAATATGACTTCAAAGGGTCATTCTTTGCTCACCGAAACTCTCAAATCCTATCACTGCTGCGTTTATGCCTCTGTACACATGGTTGATTCTCTTTCAGAGACATAGTAATCCATAGGTTTTAAGATACTTACTAGTCAGGTACATTCATTGGCGTTTAATATGGGGTGTTGAGTCCATTTCGTTGAGCAAGGAGTAGCTCTTGTCTATTCCATATTTGGCTTAAGGAACTTTATCTGTGCTCATTTCAATCTCTGGTTTTATGAAGCACCCCAACTCACCTTTCCCCTTAAGCAAGCATAAGTGGCTTTTCTAAATTTGAGACCCTGTTCTGTTTTGTAATTCAGTTCCTGAGTAGCCAAGTTTACATTCCGTGTATTAGTGATATCTTACGATGTTTCTTTTTCTGTGTGACTTATTTCAGTTAGAATCATCATACCTGAACCCACTCATTTTCTGCTACAGGCCTGTTGACAGAGATTTCATTGCTGAGTGATATTGCATTGTACGTAAGTAGCACAAATTCTTTATCCATTTTTCACTTTCTGTGATATTGAACTTGTACCATAAACGAGGTTCTTGTAAACAGAGCCGTCCCAAACTTTGGGGTGGCTGTGTCTTTTTGATTTTAATTTCCCTAAGCTATAGGACCATAAGTGGAAGTGCCCTAGGCTCTGTTGCTTTGTTTTTTAGATGTTTCAGGAAACACCATACACTTCTCCGTAGTGGCTGTTGGCAATTTACAACCCGCCCATCAGCAAAACAAGGCTCCCAGTTCTCCATGGCCTGTCCTGCCTTTCTGGATTTTACACTTTTTTCAGATGACCCCTTTGACAGGGGGGAAGTGAAACTTCATTGTAGTGCAGATTTCCTGTGCAAGCTTGCTTGGTTCGCCAAAAAGGGCGTATGCGTTTTTTCCTGAATATATTCAGGAAAAAACGCATACGCCCTTTTTGGCCAAGTGCATCATTGTCCACGTTCTGCCTCTTTTCCTATGCTTTAAATGCAATTCCAGTCTACCTCCTGAAATCGGTTTCCTGCAATTCTGCCCCGCTTTCAAGTCCTCTTGGCAGCCTTACTTCAGTATATTTTTGGACGATAGCTGTCATTTATAACTCTGCACGTTTGTGAATTACAGTGCCCATGAGCTCCTTTCTTCAACTCGCTTTCTTGTGAGCTGGCCACAACACCGCAGGATTGCTTCAGACCCTAATCTGGTTCCGGCACGGCACGCTGAGCCTTTGGTTAATTCCTCTTCCTGGTGGGAAATGAGAGTTAAATTTGCCCGTCCAGAAACGTCCAGCTAGTCTCTCATTGGTTCTCCCTATTCCTGTTCATCTTCCGCAGAAATTGCAATCTGGGCCAAACAGGAGGTTAAAGGCACTGACTCTCCAAGTCAGGAGAGTGTTAGTAAAGCGTCTGGAATGTTGCACCCGAGTACCAGTGGACAAAAACTGAGACATATTTGAACACGTCTCCTGATCACACGGTTGATCATACTCTGGGTTCCACATGCATGTTTCAGCTGAAGGAAGAATCCCTTAAACCTGGAGAGTTGAGACCCGTGGAATGGGTAGCATGTAATATGACTTCAAAGGGTCATTCTTTGCTCACCGAACCTCTCAAATCCTATCACTGCTGCGTTTATGCCCCTGTACACATGCTTGATTCTCTTTCGGAGACATAGCAATCCATAGGTTTTAAGATACTTACTAGTCAGGTACATTCTTAGGCGTTTAATATGGGGTGTTGAGTCCATTTCGTTGAATAAGGAGTAGCTCTTGTCTATTACATATTTGGCTTAAGGAAATTTATCTGTGTTCATTTCAATCTCTGGTTTTATGCTGCATCCCAACTCACCTTTCCCCTTAAGCAAGCATAAGTTGGTTTTCTAAATTTGAGACCCTGTTCTGTTTTGTAATTCAGTTCCTGTGTAGCCAAGTTTACATTCCGTGTATTAGTGATATCTTATGATGTTTCTTTTTCTGTGTGACTTATTTCAGTTAGAATCATCATACCTGAACCCACTCATTTTGTGCTACAGGCGTGTTGACATAGATTTCATTGCTGAGTGGTATTGCATTTTACGTAAGTACCACAACTTCTTTATCCATTTTTCACTTTCTGCGATATTGAACTTGTACCATAAACGAGGTTCTTGTAAACAGAGCCGTCCCAAACATTTGGGTGGCTGTGTCTTTTTGATTTTAATTTCCCTAAGCAATAGGACCATAAGTGGAAGTGCCCTAGGGTATCTTGCTTTGTTTTTTAGATGTTTCAGGAAACACCATACACTTCTCCCGAGTGGCTGTTGGCAATTTACATCCCACCCATCAGCATAACAATGCTCCCAGTTCTCCATGGCCTGTCCTGCCTTTCTGGATTTTACACTTTTTTCAGATGGCCCTTTTGACCGGGGGGAAGTGAGACTTCATTGTAGTGCAGATTTCCTGTGCAAGCTTGCTTGGTTCGCCAAAAAGTGCGTATGCATTTTTTCCTGAATATATTCAGGAAAAAACGCATACGCACTTTTTGGCCAAGTGCATCATTGTCGACGTTCTGCCTCTTTTCCTATGCTTTAAATGCAATTCCAGTCTACCTCCTGAAATCGGTTTCCTGCAATTCTGCCCCGCTTTCAAGTCCTCTTGGCAGCCTTACTTCAGTATATTTTTGGACGATAGCTGTCATTTATAACTCTGCAGGTTTGTGAATTACAGTGCCCCTGAGCTCCTTTCTTCAACTCGCTTTCTTGTGAGCTGGCCGCAACACCGCAGGATTGCTTCAGGCCCTAATCTGGTTCCGGCATGGCACGCTGAGCCTTTGGATAATTCCTCTTCCTGGTGGGAAATGAGAGTTAAATTTGCCCGTCCAGACACCTCCAGCTAGTCTCTCATTGGTTCTCCCTATTCCTGTACATCTTCCGCGGAATTTGCAAACTGGGTCAAACAGGAGGTTAAAGGAACTGACTCTCCAAGTCGGGAGAGTGTTAGTAAAGCGTCTGGAATGTTGCACCCGAGTACCAGGGGACGAAAACTGAGACATATTTGAACACGTCTCCCGATCACATGGTTGATCATACTCTGGGTTCCACATGCATGTTTCAGCTGAAGGAAGATTCCCTTAAAGCTGGAGAGTTGAGACCCGTGGAATGGGTACCATGCAATATGACTTCAAAGGGTCTTCATTTGCTCACCGAACCTCTCCAATCCTAACACTTCTGCGTTTATGTTCCTGTACAAACGCTTGATTCTCTTTCAGAGACATAGCAATCCATAGGTTTTAAGATACTTACTAGTCAGGTACATTCTTAGGCGTTTAATATGCGTTGTTGAGTCCATTTCGTTGAGCAAGCAGTAGCTCTTGTCTATTACATATTTGGCTTAAGGAACTTTATCTGTGCTCATTTCAATCTCTGGTTTTATGCAGCACCCCAACTCACCTTTCCCCTTAAGCAAGCATAAGTTGGTTTTCTAAATTTGAGACCCTGTTCTCTTTTGTAATCCAGTTCCTGTGTAGCCAATTTTACATTCCGTGTATTAGTGATATCTTATGATGTTTCTTTTTCTGTGTGACTTATTTCAGTTAGAATCATCATACCTGAACCCACTCATTTTCTGCTACAGGCCTGTTAACATAGATTTCATTGCTGAGTGATATTGCATTGTACGTAAGTACCACAACTTCTTTATCCATTTTTCGCTTTCTGCAATATTGAACTTGTACCATAAACGAGATTCTTGTAAACAGAGCCATCCCAAACTTTGGGGTGGCTGTGTCTTTTTTATTTTAATTTCCCTAAGCTATAGGACCATAAGTGGATTAGACCTAGGCTCTGTTGCTTTGTTTTTTAGATGTTTCAGGAAACACCATACACTTCTCCCGAGTGGCTGTTGGCAATTTACATCCCGCCCATCAGCATAACAGGGCTCCCAGTTCTCCATGGCCTGTCCTGCCTTTCTGGATTTTACACTTTTTTCATATGGCCCTTTTGACCGGGGGGAAGTGAGACTTCATTGTAGTGCAGATTTCCTTTGCAAGCTTGCTTGGTTGGCCAAAAATGGTGTATGCGTTTTTTCCTGAATATATTCAGGAAAAAACGCACACGATATTTTTGGCCAAGTGCATCATTTTGGACGTTCTTCCTCTTTTCCTATGCTTTAAATGCAATTCCAGTCTACCTCCTGAAATCGGTTTCCTGCAATTCTTCCCCGCTTTCAAGTCCTCTTGGCAGCCTTACTTCAGTATATTTTTGGACGATAGCTGTCATTTATAACTCTGCAGGTTTGTGAATTACAGTGCCCCTGAGCTTCTTTCTTCAACTCGCTTTCTTGTGAGCTGGCAGCAACACTGCAGGATTGCTTCAGGCCCTAATCTGGTTCTGGCACGGCACGTTGAGCCTTTGGTTAATTCCTCTTCCTGGTGGGAAATGAGAGTTAAATTTGCCCGTCCAGACACCTCCAGCTAGTCTCTCATTGGTTCTCCCTATTCCTGTTCATCTTCCACAGAAATTGCAAACTGGGCCAAACAGGACGTTAAAGGCACTGACTCTCCAAGTCAGGAGAGTGTTAGTAAAGCGTCTGGAATGTTGCACCCGAGTACCAGGGGACGAAAACTGAGACATATTTGAACACGTCTCCCGATCACATGGTTGATCATACTCTGGGTTCCACATGCATGTTTCAGCTGAAGGAAGAATTCCTTAAACCTGGAGAGTTGAGACCCGTGGAATGGGTACCATGCAATATGCTTTCAAAGGGTCTTCATTTGATCACCGAACCTCTCCAATCCTATCACTGCTGCGTTTATGCCCCTGTACACATGGTTGATTCTCTTTCAGAGACATAGCAATCCATAGGTTTTAAGATACTTACTAGTCAGGTACATTCTTAGGCGTTTAATATGGGGTGTTGAGTCCATTTCGTTGAGCAAGGAGTAGCCTTTGTCTATTCCATATTTGGCTTAAGGAACTTTATCTGTGCTCATTTCAATCTCTGGTTCTATGCAGCACCCCAACTCACCTTTCACCTTAAGCAAGCATAAGTTGGTTTTCTAAATTTGAGACCCTGTTCTGTTTTGTAATTCAGTTCCTGTGTAGCCAAGTTTACATTCCGTGTATTAGTGATATCTTATGATGTTTCTTTTTCTGTGTGACTTATTTCAGTTAGAATCATCATACCTGAACCCACTCATTTTCTGCTACAGGCCTGTTGACAGAGATTTCATTGCTGAGTGATATTGCATTGTACGTAAGTAGCACAAATTCTTTATCCATTTTTCACTTTCTGTGATATTGAACTTGTACCATAAACGAGGTTCTTGTAAACAGAGCCGTCCCAAACTTTGGGGTGGCTGTGTCTTTTTGATTTTAATTTCCCTAAGCCATAGGACCATAAGTGGAAGTGCCCTAGGCTCTGTTGCTTTGTTTTTTAGATGTTTCAGGAAACACCATACACTTCTCCCTAGTGGCTGTTGGCAATTTACAACCCGCCCATCAGCATAACAAGGCTCCCAGTTCTCCATGGCCTGTCCTGCCTTTCTGGATTTTACACTTTTTTCAGATGGCCCCTTTGACAGGGGGGAAGTGAATCTTCATTGTAGTGCAGATTTCCTGTGCAAGCTTGCTTGGTTCGCCAAAAAGGGCGTATGCGTTTTTTCCTGAATATATTCAGGAAAAAACGCATACGCCCGTTTTGGCCAAGTGCATCATTGTCCACGTTCTGCCTCTTTTCCTATGCTTTAAATGCAATTCCAGTCTACCTCCTGAAATCGGTTTCCTGCAATTCTGCCCCACTTTCAAGTCCTCTTGGCAGCCTTACTTCAGTATATTTTTGAACGATAGCTGTCATTTATAACTCTGCACGTTTGTGAATTACAGTGCCCGTGAGCTCCTTTCTTCAACTCGCTTTCTTGTGAGCTGGCCACAACACCGCAGGATTGATTCAGACCCTAATCTGGTTCCGGCTAGGCACGCTGAGCCTTTGGTTAATTCCTCTTCCTGGTGGGAAATGAGAGTTAAATTTGCCCGTCCAGAAACGTCCAGCTAGTCTCTCATTGGTTCTCCCTATTCCTGTTCATCTTCCGCAGAAATTGCAAACTGGGCCAAACAGGAGGTTAAAGGCACTGACTCTCCAAGTCGGGAGAGTGTTAGTAAAGCGTCTGGAATGTTGCACCCGAGTACCAGGGGACGAAAACTGAGACATATTTGAACACGTCTCCCGATGACACGGTTGATCATACTCTGGGTTCCACAGGCATGTTTCAGCTGAAGGAAGAATCCCTTAAACCTGGAGAGTTGAGACCCGTGGAATGGGTACCATGCATTATGACTTCAAAGGGTCTTCATTTGCTCACCGAACCTCTCCAATCCTATCACTGCTGCGTTTATGCAACTGTACACACGCTTGATTCTCTTTCAGAGACATAGCAATCCATAGGGTTTAAGATACTTACTAGTCAGGTACATTCTTAGGCGTTTAATATGGGGTGTTGAGTCCATTTCGTTGAGCAAGGAGTAGCTCTTGTCTATTCCATATTTGGCTTAAGGAACTTTATCTGTGCTCATTTCAATCTCTGGTTTTATGCAGCACCCCAACTCACCTTTCCCCTTAAGCAAGCATAAGTTGGTTTTCTTCTTTTGAGACCCTGTTCTGTTTTGTAATTCAGTTTCTGTGTAGCCAAGTTTACATTCCATGTATTAGTGATATCTTATGATGTTTCTTTTTCTGTGTGACTTATTTCAGTTAGAATCGTCATACCTGAATCCACTCACTATGCTCCTACGGGCCTGATGACATAGATTTCATTGCTGAGTGATATTGCATTGTACGTCTGTACCACAACTTCTTTATCCATTTTTCACTTTCTGTGATATTGAACTTGTACCATAAACAAGGTTCTTGTAAACAGAGCCATCCCAAACCTTGGGGTGGCTGTGTCTTTTTGATTTTAATTTCCCTAAGCTATAGGACCATAAGTGGAAGTGCCCTAGGCTCTGTTGCTTTGTTTTTTAGATGTTTCAGGAAACACCATACACTTCTCCCCAGTGGCTGTTGGCAATTTACATCCCGCCCATCAGCATAACAAGGCTCCCAGTTCTCCATGGCCTGTCCTGCCTTTCTGGATTTTACACTTTTTTCAGATGGCCCTTTTGACCAGGGGGAAGTGAGACTTCATTGTAGTGCAGATTTCCTTTGCAAGCTTGCTTGGTTGGCCAAAAAGGGCGTATGCGTTTTTTCCTGAATATATTCAGGAAAAAACGCATACGCCCTTTTTGGCCAAGTGCATCATTGTCGACGATCTGCCTCTTTTCCTATGCTTTAAATGCAATTCCAGTCTACCTCCTGAAATCGGTTTCCTGCAATTCTGCCCCGCTTTCAAGTCCTCTTGGCAGCCTTACTTCAGTATATTTTTGGACGATAGCTGACATTTATAACTCTGCAGGTTTGTGAATTACAGTGCCCCTGAGCTCCTTTCTTCAACTTGCTTTCTTGTGAGCGGGCCACAACACCGCAGGATTGCTTCAGGCCCTAATCTGGTTCCGGCACGGCATGCTGAGCCTTTGGTTAATTCCTCTTCCTGGTGGGAAATGAGAGTTAAATTTGCCCGTCCAGACACCTCCAGCTAGTCTCTCATTGCTCCTACCTATTCCTGTTCATCTTCTGCAGAAATTGCAATCTGGGCCAAACAGGAGGTTAAAGGCACTGACTCTCCAAGTCAGGAGAGTGTTAGTAAAGCGTCTGGAATGTTGCACCCGAGTACCAGGGGACGAAAACTGAGACATATTTGAAAACGTCTCCTGATCACACGGTTGATCATACTCTGGGTTCCACATGAATGTTTCAGCTGAAGGAAGAATCCCTTAAACCTGGAGAGTTGAGACCCGTGGAATGGGTAGCATGTAATATGACTTCAAAGGGTCATTCTTTGCTCACCGAAACTCTCAAATCCTATCACTGCTGCGTTTATGCCCCTGTACACATGCTTGATTCTCTTTCGGAGACATAGCAATCCATAGGTTTTAAGATACTTACTAGTCAGGTACATTCTTAGGCGTTTAATATGGGGTGTTGAGTCCATTTCGTTGAATAAGGAGTAGCTCTTGTCTATTACATATTTGGCTTAAGGAACTTTATCTGTGTTTATTTCAATCTCTGGTTTTATGCTGCATCCCAACTCACCTTTCCCCTTAAGCAAGCATAAGTTGGTTTTCTAAATTTGAGACCCTGTTCTGTTTTGTAATTCAGTTCCTGTGTAGCCAAGTTTACATTCCGTGTATTAGTGATATCTTATGATGTTTCTTTTTCTGTGTGACTTATTTCAGTTAGAATCATCATACCTGAACCCACTCATTTTGTGCTACAGGCGTGTTGACATAGATTTCATTGCTGAGTGGTATTGCATTGTACGTAAGTACCACAACTTCTTTATCCATTTTTCACTTTCTGCGATATTGAACTTGTACCATAAACGAGGTTCTTGTAAACAGAGCCGTCCCAAACATGTGGGTGGCTGTGTCTTTTTGATTTTAATTTCCCTAAGCTATAGGACCATAAGTGGAGGTGCCCTAGGCTCTGTTGCTTTGTTTTTTAGATGTTTCAGGAAACACCATACACTTCTCCCGAGTGAATATATTCAGGAAAAAACGCATACGCCTTTTTTGTCCAAGTGCATCATTGTGGACGTTCTCCCTCTTTTCCTATGCTTTAAATGCAATTCCAGTCTACCTCCTGAAATCGGTTTTCTGCAATTCTGCCCCGCTTTCAAGTCCTCTTGGCAGCCCTACTTCAGTATATTTTTGGACGATAGCTGTCATTTATAATTCTGCAGGTTTGTGAATTACAGGGGCCCTGAGCTCCTTTCTTCAACTCGCTTTCTTGTGAGCTGGCCGCAACACCGCAGGATTGCTTCAGGCCCTAATCTTGTTCCGGCACGGCACGCTGAGCCTTTGGTTAATTCCTCTTCCTGGTGGGAAATGAGAGTTAAATTTGCCCGTCCAGACACCTCCAGCTAGTCTCTCATTGGTTCTCCCTATTCCTGTTCATCTTCTGCAGAAATTGCAAACTGGGCCAAACAGGAGGTTAAAGGCACTGACTCTCCAAGTCGGGAGAGTGTTAATAAAGCGTTTGGAATGTTGCACCCGAGTACCAGGGGACGAGAACTGAGACATATTGGAACACGTCTCCCGATCACACGGTTGATCATACTCTGGGTTCCACATGCGTGTTTCAGCTGAAGGAAGATTCCCTTAAAGCTGGAGAGTTGAGACCCGTGGAATGGGTACCATGCAATATGACTTCAAAGGGTCTTCATTTGCTCACCGAAACTCTCCAATCCTATCACTGCTGCGTTTATGTCCCTGTACACACACTTGATTCTTTTTCAGAGACATAGCAATCCATAGGTTTTAAGATACTTACTAGTCAAGTACATTCTTAGGCGTTTAATATGCGGTGTTGAGTCCATTTCGTTGAGCAAGTAGTAGCTCTTGTCTATTACATATTTGGCTTAAGGAACTTTATCTGTGCTCATTTCAATCTCTGGTTTTATGCAGCACCCCAACTCACCTTTCCCCTTAAGCAAGCATAAGTTGGTTTTCTAAATTTGAGACCCTGTTCTGTTTTGTAATCCAGTTCCTGTGTAGCCAATTTTACATTCCGTGTATTAGTGATATCTTATGATGTTTCTTTTTCTGTGTGACTTATTTCAGTTAGAATCATCATACCTGAATCCACTCTATGCTGTTACGGGCCTGATGACGTAGATTTCATTGCTGAGTGATATTGTATTGTACGTAAGTACCACAACTTCTTTATCCATTTTTCACTTTCTGCGATATTGAACTTGTACCGTAAACGAGGTTCTTGTAAACAGAGCCGTCCCAAACTTTGGGGTGGCTGTGTCTTTTTGATTTTAATTTCCCTAAGCTATAGGACCATAAGTGGAAGTGCCCTAGGCTCCGTTGCTTTGTTTTTTAGATGTTTCAGGAAACACCATACACTTCTCCCAAGTGGCTGTTGGCAATTTACATCCCGCCCATCAGCATAACAAGTCTCCCAGTTCTCCATGGCCTGTCCTGCCTTTCTGGATTTTACACTTTTTTCAGATGGCCCTTTTGACCGGGGGGAAGTGAGACTTAATTGTAGTGCAGATTTCCTTTGCAAGCTTGCTTGGTTGGCCAAAAAGGGCGTATGCGTTTTTTCCTGAATATATTAAAAAAAAAACGCATACGCACTTTTTGGCCAAGTGCATCATTGTGGACGTTCTGCCTCTTTTCCTATGCTTTAAATGCAATTCCAGTCTACCTCCTGAAATCGGTTTCCTGCAATTCTGCCCCGCTTTCAAGTCCTCTTGGCAGCCTTACTTCAGTATATTTTTGGACGATAGCTGTCATTTATAACTCTGCAGGTTTGTGAATTACAGTGCCCCTGAGCTCCTTTCTTCAACTCGCTTTCTTGTGAGCTGGCCGCAGCACCGCAGGATTGCTTCAGGCCCTAATCTGGTTCCGGCATGGCACGCTGAGCCTTTGGATAATTCCTCTTCCTGGTGGGAAATGAGAGTTAAATTTGCCCGTCCAGACACCTCCAGCTAGTCTCTCATTGGTTCTCCCTATTCCTGTACATCTTCCGCGGAATTTGCAAACTGGGTCAAAGAGGAGGTTAAAGGCACTGACTCTCCAAGTCGGGAGAGTGTTAGTAAAGCGTCTGGAATGTTGCACCCGAGTACCAGGGGCGAAAACTGAGACATATTTGAACACGTCTCCCGATCACATGGTTGATCATACTCTGGGTTCCACATGCATGTTTCAGCTGAAGGAAGATTCCCTTAAAGTTGGAGAGTTGAGACCCGTGGAATGGGTACCATGCAATATGACTTCAAAGGGTCTTCATTTGCTCACCGAACCTCTCCATTCCTATCACTGCTGCGTTTATGCCCCTGTACACATGGTTGATTCTCTTTCAGAGACATAGCAATCCATAGGTTTTAAGATACTTACTAGTCAGGTACATTCATTGGCGTTTAATATGGGGTGTTGAGTCCATTTCGTTGAGCAAGGAGTAGCTCTTGTCTATTCCATATTTGGCTTAAGGAACTTTATCTGTGCTCATTTCAATCTCTGGTTTTATGCAGCACCCCAACTCACCTTTCCCCTTAAGCAAGCATAAGTTGGTTTTCTAAATTTGAGACCCTGTTCTGTTTTGTAATTCAGTTCCTGTGTAGCCAAGTTTACATTCCGTGTATTAGTGATATCTTATGATGTTTCTTTTTGTGTGTGACTTATTTCAGTTAGAATCATCATACCTGAACCCACTCATTTTCTGCTACAGGCCTGTTGACAGAGATTTCATTGCTGAGTGATATTGCATTGTACGTAAGTAGCACAAATTCTTTATCCATTTTTCACTTTCTGCGATATTGAACTTGTACCATAAACGAGGTTCTTGTAAACAGAGCCGTCCCAAACTTTGGGGTGGCTGTGTCTTTTTGATTTTAATTTCCCTAAGCTATAGGACCATAAGTGGAAGTGCCCTAGGCTCTGTTGCTTTGTTTTTTAGATGTTTCAGGAAACACCATACACTTCTCCCTAGTGGCTGTTAGCAATTTACAACCCGCCCATCAGCATAACAAGGCTCCCAGTTCTCCATGGCCTGTCCTGCCTTTCTGGATTTTACACTTTTTTCAGATGGCCCCTTTGACGGGGGGAAGTGAGACTTCATTGTAGTGCAGATTTCCTGTGCAAGCTTGCTTGGTTGGCCAAAAAGGGCGTATGCGATTTTTCCTTAATATATTCAGGAAAAAACGCATACGCCCTTTTTGGCCAAGTGCATCATTGTCCACGTTCTGCCTCTTTTCCTATGCTTTAAATGCAATTCCAGTCTACCTCCTGAAATCGGTTTCCTGCAATTCTGCCCCGCTTTCAAGCCCTCTTGGCAGCCTTACTTCAGTATATTTTTGGACGATAGCTGTCATTTATAACTCTGCACGTTTGTGAATTACAGTGCCCGTGAGCTCCTTTCTTCAACTCGCTTTCTTGTGAGCTGGCCACAACACCGCAGGATTGCTTCAGACCCTAATCTGGTTCCGGCACGGCACGCTGAGCCTTTGGTTAATTCCTCTTCCTGGTGGGAAATGAGAGTTAAATTTGCCCGTCCAGAAACGTCCAGCTAGTCTCTCATTGGTTCTCCCTATTCCTGTTCATCTTCCGCAGAAATTGCAAACTGGGCCAAACAGGAGGTTAAAGGCACTGACTCTCCAAGTCGGGAGAGTGTTAGTAAAGCGTCTGGAATGTTGCACCCGAGTACCAGGGGACGAAAACTGAGACATATTTGAACACGTCTCCCGATCACACGGTTGATCATACTCTGGGTTCCACAGGCATGTTTCAGCTGAAGGAAGAATCCCTTAAACCTGGAGAGTTGAGACCCGTGGAATGGGTACCATGCATTATGACTTCAAAGGGTCTTCATTTGCTCACCGAACCTCTCCAATCCTATCACTGCTGCGTTTATGCCCCTGTACACATGCTTGATTCTCTTTCGGAGACATAGCAATCCATAGGTTTTAAGATACTTACTAGTCAGGTACATTCTTAGGCGTTTAATATGGGGTGTTGAGTCCATTTCGTTGAATAAGGAGTAGCTCTTGTCTATTACATATTTGGCTTAAGGAACTTTATCTGTGTTCATTTCAATCTCTGGTTTTATGCTGCATCCCAACTCACCTTTCCCCTTAAGCAAGCATAAGTTGGTTTTCTAAATTTGAGACCCTGTTCTGTTTTGTAATTCAGTTCCTGTGTAGCCAAGTTTACATTCCGTGTATTAGTGATATCTTATGATGTTTCTTTTTCTGTGTGACTTATTTCAGTTAGAATCATCATACCTGAACCCACTCATTTTGTGCTACAGGCGTGTTGACATAGATTTCATTGCTGAGTGGTATTGCATTGTACGTAAGTACCACAACTTCTTTATCCATTTTTCACTTTCTGCGATATTGAACTTGTACCATAAACGAGGTTCTTGTAAACAGAGCCGTCCCAAACATTTGGGTGGCTGTGTCTTTTTGATTTTAATTTCCCTAAGCTATAGGACCATAAGTGGAAGTGCCCTAGGCTCTGTTGCTTTCTTTTTTAGATGTTTCAGGAAACACCATACACTTCTCCCGAGTGAATATATTCAGGAAAAAACGGATACGCCCTTTTTGTCCAAGTGCATCATTGTGGACGTTCTGCCTCTTTTCCTATGCTTTAAATGCAATTCCAGTCTACCTCCTGAAATCGGTTTTCTGCAATTCTGCCCCGCTTTCAAGTCCTCTTGGCAGCCTTACTTCAGTATATTTTTGGACGATAGCTGTCATTTATAATTCTGCAGGTTTGTGAATTACAGGGGCCCTGAGCTCCTTTCTTAAACTCGCTTTCTTGTGAGCTGGCCGCAACACCACAGGATTGCTTCAGGCCCTAATCTTGTTCCGGCACGGCACGCTGAGCCTTTGGTTAAATCCTCTTCCTGGTGGGAAATGAGAGTTAAATTTGCCCGTCCAGACACCTCCAGCTAGTCTCTCATTGGTCCTCCTTATTCCTGTTCATCTTCCGCAGAATTTGCAAACTGGGCCAAACAGGAGGTTAAAGGCACTGACTCTCCAAGTCGGGAGATTGTTAGTAAAGCGTCTGGAATGTTGCACCCGAGTACCAGGGGACGAAAACTGAGACATATTTGAACACGTCTCCTGATCACACGGTTGATCATACTCTGGGTTCCACATGCATGTTTCAGCTGAAGGAAGAATCCCTTAAACCTGGAGAGTTGAGAACCGTGGAATGGGTACCATGCAATATGACTTCAAAGGGTCTTCATTTGCTCACCGAACCTCTCCAATCCTATCACTGCTGCGTTTATGCCCCTGTACACACGCTTGATTCTCTTTCGGAGGCATAGCAATCCATAGGTTTTAAGATACTTACTAATCAGGTACATTCTTAGGCGTTTAATATGGGGTGTTGAGTCCATTTCATTGAGCAAGGAGTAGCTCTTGTCTATTACATATTTGGCTTAAGGAACTTTATCTGTGCTCATTTCAATCTCTGGTTTTATGCAGCACCCCAACTCACATTTCCCCTTAAGCAAGCATAAGTTGGTTTTCTAAATTTGAGACCCTGTTCTCTTTTGTAATCCAGTTCCTGTGTAGCCAAGTTTACATTCCGTGTATTAGTGATATCTTATGTTGTTTCTTTTTCTGTGTGACTTATTTCAGTTAGAATCATCATACCTGAGCCCACTCATTTTCTGCTACAGGCCTGTTGACATAGATTTCATTGCTGAGTGATATTGCATTGTACGTAAGTACCACAACTTCTTTATCCATTTTGCGCTTTCTGCGATATTGAACTTGTACCGTAAAAGAGGTTCTTGTAAACAGAGCCGTCCCAAACTTTGGGGTGGCTGTGTCTTTTTGATTTTAATTTCCCTAAGCTATAGGACCATAAGTGGAATTGACCTAGGCCCTGTTGCTTTGTTTTTTAGATGTTTCAGGAAACACCATACACTTCTCCCGAGTGGCTGTTGGCAATTTACATCCCGCCCATCAGCATAACAGGGCTCACAGTTCTCCATGGCCTGTCCTACCTTTCTGGATTTTACACTTTTTTCAGATGGCCCTTTTGACTGGGGGGAAGTGAGACTTCATTGTAGTGCAGATTTCCTTTGCAAGCTTGCTTGGTTGGCCAAAAATGGTGTATGCGTTTTTTCCTGAATATATTCAGGAAAAAACGCATATGACATTTTTGGCCAAGTGCATCATTGTGGACGTTCTTCCTCTTTTCCTATGCTTTAAATGCAATTCCAGTCTACTCCTGAAATCGGTTTCCTGCAATTCTGCCCCGCTTTCAAGTCCTCTTGGCAGCCTTACTTCAGTATATTTTTGGACGATAGCTGTCATTTATAACTCTGCAGGTTTGTGAATTACAGTGCCCCTGAGCTCCTTTCTTCAACTCGCTTTCTTGTGAGCTGGCCGCAACACCGCAGGATTGCTTCAGGCCCTAATCTTGTTCCGGCACGGCACGCTGAGCCTTTGGTTAATTCCTCTTCCTGGTGGGAAATGAGAGTTAAATTTGCCCGTCCAGACACCTCCAGCTAGTCTCTCATTGGTTCTCCCTATTCCTGTTCATCTTCCGCAGAAATTGCAAACTGGGCCAAACAGGACGTTAAAGGCACTGACTCTCCAAGTCGGGAGAGTATTAGTAAAGTGTCTGGAATGTTACACCCGAGTACCAGGGGACGAGAACTGAGATATATTGGCACACGTCTCCCGATCACATGGTTGATCATACTCTGGGTTCCACATGCATGTTTTAGCTGAAGGAAGAATCCCTTAAACCTGGAGAGTTGAGACCCGTGGAATGGGTACCATGCAATATGATTTCAAAGGGTCTTCGTTTGCTCACCGAAACTCTCCAATCCTATCACTGCTGCGTTTATATCCCTGTACACATGCTTGATTCTCTTTCGGAGACATAGCAATCCATAGGTTTTAAGATACTTACTAGTCAGGTACATTCTTAGGCGTTTAATATGGGGTGTTGAGTCCATTTCATTGAACAAGGAGTAGCACTTGTCTATTCCATATTTGGCTTAAGGAACTTTATCTGTGCTCATTTCAATCTCTGGTTTTATGCAGTGCCCAAACTCACCTTCCCCTTAAGCAAGCATAAGTTGGTTTTCTAAATTTGAGACCCTGTTCTGTTTTGTAATCCAGTTCCTGTGTAGCCAAGTTTACATTCCGTGTATTAGTGATATCTTATGATGTTTCTTTTTCTGTGTGACTTATTTCAGTTAGAATCATCATACCTGAACCCACTCATTTTCTGCTACAGGCCTGTTGACATAGATTTCATTGCTGAGTGATATTGCATTGTACGTAAGTACCACAACCTCTTTATCCATTTTTCGCTTTCTGCGATATTGAACTTGTACCATAAACGAGGTTCTTGTAAACAGAGCCATCCCAAACTTTGGGGTGGCTGTGTCTTTCTGATTTTAATTTCCCTAAGCTATAGGACCATAAGTGGAATTGACCTAGGCTCTGTTGCTTTCTTTTTTAGATGTTTCAGGAAACACCATACACTTCTCCCGAGTGAATATATTCAGGAAAAAACGCATACGCCCTGTTTGTCCAAGTGCGTCATTGTGGACGTTCTGCCTCTTTTCCTATGCTTTAAATGCAATTCCAGTCTACCTCCTGAAATCGGTTTTCTGCAATTCTGCCCCGCTTTAAGTCCTCTTGGCAGCCTTACTTCAGTATATTTTTGGACGATAGCTGTCATTTATAATTCTGCAGGTTTGTGAATTACAGGGCCCCTGAGCTCCTTTCTTCAACTCGCTTTCTTGTGAGCTGGCCGCAACACCGCAGGATTGCTTCAGGCCCTAATCTTGTTCCGGCACGGCACGCTGAGCCTTTGGTTAATTCCTCTTCCTGGTGGGAAATGAGAGTTAAATTTGCCCGTCCAGACACCTCCAGCTAGTCTCTCATTGGTTCTCCCTATTCCTGTTCATCTTCTGCAGAAATTGCAAACTGGGCCAAACAGGAGGTTAAAGGCACTGACTCTCCAAGTCGGGAGAGTGTTAGTAAAGCGTCTGGAATGTTGCACCCGAGTACCAGGGGACGAGAACTGAGACATATTGGAACACGTCTCCCGATCACACGGTTGATCATACTCTGGGTTCCACATGCATGTTTCAGCTGAAGGAAGATTCCCTTAAAGTTGGAGAGTTGAGACCCGTGGAATGGGTACCATGCAATATGACTTCAAAGGGTCTTCATTTGCTCACCGAACCTCTCCAATCCTATCACTGCTGCGTTTATGCCCCTGTATACATGCTTGATTGTCTTTCGGAGACATAGCAATCGATAGGTTTTAAGATACTTACTAGTCAGGTACATTCTTAGGCGTTTAATATGGGGTGTTGAGTCCATTTCGTTGAGCAAGGAGTAGCTCTTGTCTACTCCATATTTGGCTTAAGGAACTTTATCTGTGCTCATTTCAATCTCTGGTTTTATGCAGCACCCCAACTCACCTTTCCCCTTAAGCAAGCATAAGTTGGTTTTCTAAATTTGAGACCCTGTTCTGTTTTGTAATCCAGTTCCTGTGTAGCCAATTCTACATTCCGTGTATTAGTGATATCTTATGACGTTTCTTTTTCTGTGTGACTTATTTCAGTTAGAATCATCATACCTGAATCCACTCTATGCTGTTACGGGCCTGATGACGTAGATTTCATTGCTGAGTGATATTGCATTGTACGTAAGTACCACAACTTCTTTATCCATTTTTCACTTTCTGCGATATTGAACTTGTACCGTAAACGATGTTCTTGTAAACAGAGCCGTCCGAAACTTTGGGGTGGCTGTGTCTTTTTGATTTTAATTTCCCTAAGCTATAGGACCATAAGTGGAAGTGCCCTAGGCTCCGTTGCTTTGTTTTTTAGATGTTTCAGGAAACACCATACACTTCTGTCGAGTGGCTGTTGACAATTTACATCCCGCCCATCAGCATAACAAGGCTCCCAGTTCTCCATGGACTCTCCTGCCTTTCTCGATTTTACACTTTTTTCAGATGGCCCTTTTGACCGGGGGGAAGTGAGACTTCATTTTAGTGCAGATTTCCTTTGCAAGCTTGCTTGGTTGGCCAAAAATGGTGTATGCGTTTTTTACTGAATATATTCAGGAAAAAACGCATACGACATTTTTGGCCAAGTGCATCATTTTGGACGTTCTTCCTCTTTTCCTATGCTTTAAGTGCAATTCCAGTCTCCCTCCTGAAATCGGTTTCCTGCAATTCTGCCTCGCTTTCAAGTCCTCTTGGCAGCCTTACTTCAGTATATTTTTGGACGATAGCTGTCATTTATAACTCTGCAGGTTTGTGAATTACAGTGCCCCTGAGCTCCTTTCTTCAACTCGCTTTCTTGTGAGCGGGCCACAACACCGCAGGATTGCTTCAGGCCCTAATGTGGTTCCGGCACGGCACGCTGAGCCTTTGGTTAATTCCTCTTCCTGGTGGGAAATGAGAGTTAAATTTGCCCGTCCAGACACCTCCAGCTAGTCTCTCATTGCTCCTACCTATTCCTGTTCATCTTCTGCAGAAATTGCAATCTGGGCCAAACAGGAGGTTAAAGGCACTGACTCTACAAGTCAGGAGAGTGTTAGTAAAGCGTCTGGAATGTTGCACCCGAGTACCAGTGGACGAAAACTGAGACATATTTGAAAACGTCTCCTGATCACACGGTTGATCATACTCTGGGTTCCACATGCATGTTTCAGCTGAAGGAAGAATCCCTTAAACCTGGAGAGTTGAGACCCGTGGAATGGGTAGCATGTAATATGACTTCAAAGGGTCATTCTTTGCTCACCGAACCTCTCAAATCCTATCACTGCTGCGTTTATGCCCCTGTACACATGCTTGATTCTCTTTCGGAGACATAGCAATCCATAGGTTTTAAGATACTTACTAATCAGGTATATTCTTAGGCGTTTAATATGGGGTGTTGAGTCCATTTCGTTGAGCAAGGAGTAGCTCTTGTCTATTCCATATTTGGCTTAAGGAACTTTATCTGTGCTCATTTCAATCTCTGGTTTTATGCAGCACCCCAACTCATATTTCCCCTTAAGCAAGCATAAGTTGTTTTTCTAAATTTTAGACCCTGTTCTCTTTTGTAATCCAGTTCCTGTGTAGCCAAGTTTACATTCCGTGTATTAGTGATATCTTATGTTGTTTCTTTTTCTGTGTGACTTATTTCAGTTAGAATCATCATACCTGAGCCCACTCATTTTCTGCTACAGGCCTGTTGACATAGATTTCATTGCTGAGTGATATTGCATTGTACGTAAGTACCACAACTTCTTTATCCATTTTTCACTTTTTGCGATATTGAACTTGTCCCGTAAACGAGTTTCTTGTAAACAGAGCCGTCCCAAACTTAGGGGTGGCTGTGTCTTTTTGATTTTAATTTCCCTAAGCTATAGGGCCATAAGTGGAAATGCCCTAGGCTCTGTTGCTTTGTGTTTTAGATGTTTCAGGAAACACCATACACTTCTCCCGAGTGGCTGTTGGCGATTTACATCCCGCCCATCAGCATAACAAGGCTCCCAGTTCTCCATGGCCTGTCCTGCCTTTTTGGATTTTACACTTTTTTCAGATGGCCCTTTTGACCAGGGGGAAGTGAGACTTCATTGTAGTGCAGATTTCCTTTGCAAGCTTGCTTGGTTGGCCAAAAAGGGCGTATGCGTTTTTTCCTGAATATATTCAGGAAAAAACGCATACGACCTTTTTGGCCAAGTGCATCATTGTCGACTTTCTGACTCTTTTCCTATGCTTTAAGTGCAATTCCAGTCTACCTCCTGAAATCGGTTTCCTGCAATTCTGCCCCGCATTCAAGTCCTCTTGGCAGCCTTACTTCAGTATATTTTTGGACGATAGCTGTCATTTATAACTCTGCAGCTTCGTGAATTACAGTGCCCCTGAGCTCCTTTCTTCAATTCGCTTTCTTGTGAGCTGGCCGCAACACCGCAGGATTGTTTCAGGCCCTAATCTGGTTCCGGCACGGCACGCTGAGCATTTGGTTAATTCCTCTTCCTGCTGGGAAATGAGAATTAAATTTGCCCGTCCAGACACCTCCAGCTAGTCTCTCATTGTTTCTCGCTATTCCTGTTCATCTTCCGCAGAAATTGCAAACTGGGCCAAACAGGAGGTTAAAGGCACTGACTCTCCAACTCGGGAGAGTGTCAGTAAAGCATCTGGAATGTTGCACCCGAGTACCAGGGGACGAGAACTGAGACATATTGGAACACGTCTCCCGATCACACGGTTGATCATACTCTGGGTTCCACATGCATGTTTTAGCTGAAGGAAGAATCCCTTAAACCTGGAGAGTTGAGACCCGTGGAATGGGTACCATGCAATATGACTTCAAAGGGTCTTCATTTGCTCAGCGAACCTCTCCAATCCTATCACTGCTGCGTTTATGCCCCTGTATACATGCTTGATTGTCTTTCGGAGACATAGCAATCGATAGGTTTTAAGATACTTACTAGTCAGGTACATTCTTAGGCGTTTAATATGGGGTGTTGAGTCCATTTCGTTGAGCAAGGAGTAGCTCTTGTCTACTCCATATTTGGCTTAAGGGACTTTATCTGTGCTCATTTCAATCTCTGGTTTTATGCAGCACCCCAACTCACCTTTCCCCTTAAGCAAGCATAAGTTGGTTTTCTAAATTTGAGACCCTGTTCTGTTTTGTAATCCAGTTCCTGTGTAGCCAAGTTTACATTCCGTGTATTAGTGATATCTTATGATGCTTCTTTTTCTGTGTGACTTATTTCAGTTAGAATCATCGTACCTGAATCCACTCATTATGCTGCTATGGGCCTGATGACATAGATTTCATTGCTGAGTGATATTGCATTGTACATAAGTACCACAACTTCTTTATCCATTTTTCACTTTCTGCGATATTGTACTTGTACCGTAAACAATGTTCTTGTAAACAGAGCCGTTCCAAACTTTGGGGTGGCTGTGTCTTTTTGATTTTAATTTCCCTAAGCTATAGGACCATAAGTGGAAGTGCCCTAGGCTCTGTTGCTTTGTTTTTTAGATGTTTCAGGAAACACCATACACTTCTCCGGAGTGGCTGTTGGCAATTTACATCCCGCCAATCAGCATAACAAAGCTCCCAGTTCTCCCTGGCCTGTCCTGCCTTTCTGGATTTTACACTTTTTTCAGATGGCCCTTTTGACCGGGGGGAAGTGAGACTTCTTTGTAGTGCAGATTTCCTCTGCAAGCTTGCTTGGTTGGCCAAACAGGGCGTATGCGTTTTTTCCTGAATATATTCAGGAAAAAACGCATACGCCCTGTTTGGCCAAGTGCATCATTGTCGACGTTCTGCCTCTTTTCCTATGCTTTAAATGCAATTCCAGTCTACCTCCTGAAATCGGTTTCCTGCAATTCTGCCCCGCTTTCAAGTCCTCTTGGCAGCCTTACTTCAGTATATTTTTGGACGATAGCTGTCATTTATAACTCTGCAGGTTTGTGAATTACAGTGCCCCTGAGCTCCTTTCTTCAACTCGCTTTCTTGTGAGCTGGCCGCAACACCGCAGGATTGCTTCAGGCCCTAATCTGGTTCCGGCACGGCACGCTGAGCCTTTGGTTAATTCCTCTTCCTGGTGGGAAATGAGAGTTAAATTTGCCCGTCCAGACACCTCCAGCTAGTCTCTCATTGGTCCTCCCTATTCCTGTTCATCTTCCGCAGAAATTGCAAACTGGGCCACACAGGAGGTTAAAGGCACTGACTCTCCAAGTCGGGAGAGTGTTAGTAAAGCGTCTGGAATGTTGCACCCGAGTACCAGGGGACGAGAACTGAGACATATTAGAACACGTCTCCCGATCACACAGTTGATCATACTCTGGTTTCCACATGCATGTTTTAGCTGAAGGAAGAATCCCTTAAACCTGGAGAGTTGAGACCCGTGGAATGGGTACCATGCAATATGACTTCAAAGGGTCTTCATTTGCTCACCGAACCTCTCCAATCCTATCACTGCTGCGTTTATGCCCCTGTACACACGCTTGATTCTCTTTCAGAGACATAGCGATCCATAGCTTTTAATATACTTACTAGTCAGGTACATTCTTAGGCGTTTAATATGGGGTGTTGAGTCCATTTCGTTGAGCAAGGAGTAGCTCTTCTCTATTCCATATTTGGCTTAAGGAACTTTATCTGTGCTCATTTCAATCTCTGGTTTTATGCAGCACCCCAACTCACCTTTCCCCTTAAGCAAGCATAAGTTGGTTTTCTAAATTTGAGACGCTGTTGTGTTTTGTAATTCAGTTTCTGTGTAGCCAACTTTACATTCCGTGTATTAGTGATATCTTATGATGTTTCTTTTTCTTGTGACTTATTTCAGTTAGAATCATCATACCTGAATCCACTCATTATGCTGCTACGGGCCTGATGACGTAGATTTCATTGCTGAGTGATATTGCATTGTACGTAAGTACCACAACTTCTTTATCCATTTTTCACTGTCTGCGATATTGAACTTGTCCCGTAAGCGAGGTTCTTGTAAGCAGAGCCGTCCCAAACTTTGGGGTGGCTGTGTCTTTTTGATTTTAATTTCCCTAAGCTGTAGGACCATAAGTGGAAGTGCCCTAGGCTCTGTTGCTTTGTTTCTTAGATGTTTCAGGAAACACCATACACTTCTCCCAAGCGGCTGTTGGCAATTTACATCCTGCCCATCAGCATAACAAGGCTCCCAGTTCTCCATGGCCTGTCCTGCCTTTTTGGATTTTACACTTTTTTCAGATGGCCCTTTTGACCAGGGGGAAGTGAGACTTCATTGTAGTGCAGATTTCCTTTCCAAGCTTGCTTGGTTGGCCAAAAAGGGCGTATGCGTTTTTTCCTGAATATATTCAGGAAAAAACGCATACGCCCTTTTTGGCCAAGTGCATCATTGTCGACTTTCTGACTCTTTTCCTATGCTTTAAGTGCAATTCCAGTCTACCTCCTGAAATCGGTTTCCTGCAATTCTGCCCCGCATTCAAGTCCTCTTGGCAGCCTTACTTCAGTATATTTTTGGACGATAGCTGTCATTTATAACTCTGCAGGTTTGTGAATTACAGTGCCCCTGAGCTCCTTTCTTCAATTCGCTTTCTTGTGAGCTGGCCGCAACACCGCAGGATTGTTTCAGGCCCTAATCTGGTTCCGGCACTGCACGCTGAGCGTTTGGTTAATTCCTCTTCCTGGTGGGAAATGAGAGTTAAATTTGCCCGTCCAGACACCTCCAGCTAGTCTCTCATTGGTTCTCCCTATTCCTGTTCATCTTCCGCAGAAATTGCAAACTGGGCCAAACAGGAGGTTAAAGGCACTGACTCTCCAAGTCGGGAGAGTGTTAGTAAAGCTTCTGGAATGTTGCACCCGAGTACCACGGGACGAGAACTGAGACATATTGGAACACGTCTCCCGATCACACGGTTGATCATACTCTGGGTTCCACATGCATGTTTTAGCTGAAGGAAGAATCCCTTAAACCTGGAGAGTTGAGACCCGTGGAATGGGTACCATGCAATATTACTTCAAAGGGTCTTCATTTGCTCACCGAACCTCTCCAATCCTATCACTGCTGCGTTTATGCCCCTGTACACACTCTTGATTCTCTTTCGGAAACATAGCAATCCATAGGTTTTAAGATACTTACTAGTCAGGTACATTCTTAGGCGTTTAATATGGGGTGTTGAGTCCATTTCGTTGAGCAAGGAGTACCTCTTGTGTATTCCATATTTGGCTTAAGGAACTTTATCTGTGCTCATTTCAATCTCTGGTTTTATGCAGCACCCCAACTCACCTTTCCCCTTAAGCAAGCGTAAGTTGGTTTTCGAAATTTGAGACTCTCTTCTGTTTTGTAATCCAGTTCCTGTGTAGCCAAGTTTACATTCCGTGTATTAATGATATCTTATGATGTTTCTTTTTCTTGTGACTTATTTCAGTTAGAATCATCATACCTGAATCTACTCATTATGCTGCTCCGGGCCTGATGACATAGATTTCATTGCTGAGTGATATTGCATTGTACGTAAGTACCAAAACTTCTTTATCCATTTTTCACTGTCTGCGATATTGAACTTGTCCCGAAAACGAGGTTCTTGTAAGCAGAGCCGTCCCAAACTTTGGGGTGGCTGTGTCTTTTTGATTTTAATTTCCCTAAGCTATAGGACCATAAGTGGAAGTGCCCTAGGCTCTGTTGCTTTGTTTCTTAGATGTTTCAGGAAACACCATACACTTCTCCCAAGTGGCTGTTGGCAATTTACATCCCGCCCATCAGCATAACAAGGCTCCCAGTTCTCCATGGCCTGTCCTGCCTTTCTGGATTTTACACTTTTTTCAGATGGCCCTTTTGACCGGGGGGAAGTGAGACTTCATTGTAGTGCAGATTTCCTTTGCAAGCTTGCTTGGTTGGCCAAAAAGGGCGTATGCGTTTTTTCCTGAATATATTCAGGAAAAAACGCATACGCCCTTTTTGGCCAAATGCATCATTGTCGATGTACTGCCTCTTTTCCTATGCTTTAAATGCAATTCCAGTCTACCTCCTAAAATCGGTTTCCTGCAATTCTGCCCCGCTTTCAAGTCCTCTTGCCAGCCTTACTTCAGTATATTTTTGGACGATAGCTGTCATTTATAACTCTGCAGGTTTGTGAATTACAGTGCCCCTGAGCTCCTTTCTTCAACTCGCTTTCTTGTGAGCTGGCCGCAACACCGCAGGATTGCTTCAGGCCCTAATCTGGTTCCGGCACGGCATGCTGAGCCTTTGGTTAATTCCTCTTCCTGGTGGGAAATGAGAGTTAAATTTGCACGTCCAGACACCTCCAGCTAGTCTCTCATTGGTTCTCCCTATTCCTGTTCATCTTCCGCGTAAATTGCAAACTGGGCCAAACAGGAGGTTAAAGGCACTGACTCTCCAAGTTGGGAGAGAGTTAGTAAAGCATCTGGAATGTTGCACCCGAGTACCAGGGGACAAGAACTGAGACATATTGGAACATGTCTCCCGATCACATGGTTGATCATACTCTGGGTTCCACATGCATGTTTTAGCTGAAGGAAGAATCCCTTAAACCTGGAGAGCTGAGACCCGTGGAATGGGTACCATGCAATATGACTTCAAAGGGTCTTCATTTGCTCACCGAACCTCTGCAATCCTATCACTGCTGCGTTTATGCCCCTGTACACACGCTTGATTCTCATTTGGAGACATAGCGATCCATAGGTTTTAAGATACTTACTAGTCAGGTACATTCTTAGGCGTTTAATATGGGGTGTTGAGTCCATTTCATTGAGCAAGGAGTAGCTCTTGTCTATTCCATATTTGGCTTAAGGAAGTTTATCTGTGCTCATTTCAATCTCTGGTTTTATGCAGCACCCCAATTCACCTTTCCCCTTAAGCAAGCATAAGTTGGTTTTCTAAATTTGAGACCCTGTTCTGTTTTGTAATTCAGTTCCTGTGTAGCCAAGTTTACATTCCGTGTATTAGTGATATCTTATGATGTTTCTTTTTCTGTGTGACTTATTTCAGTTAGAATCATCATACCTGAACCGACTCATTTTGTGCTACAGGCGTGTTGACATAGATTTCATTGCTGAGTGGTATTGCATTTTACGTAAGTACCACAACTTCTTTATCCATTTTTCACTTTCTGCGATATTGAACTTGTACCATAAACGAGGTTCTTGTAAACAGAGCCGTCCCAAACATTTGGGTGGCTGTGTCTTTTTGATTTTAATTTCCCTAAGCTATAGGACCATAAGTGGATTTGACCTAGGCTCTGTTGCTTTGTTTTTTAGATGTTTCAGGAAACACCATACACTTCTCCCGAGTGGCTGTTGGCAATTTACATCCCGCCCATCAGCATAACAGGGCTCCCAGTTCTCCATGGCCTGTCCTGCCTTTCTGGATTTTACACTTTTTTCAGATGGCCCTTTTGACTGGGGGGAAGTGAGACTTCATTGTAGTGCAGATTTCCTTTGCAAGCTTGCTTGGTTGGCCAAAAATGGTGTATGCGTTTTTTCCTGAATATATTCAGGAAAAAACGCATACGATATTTTTGGCCAAGTGCATCATTGTGGACGTTCTTCCTCTTGTCCTATGCTTTAAATGCAATTCCAGTCTACCTCCTGAAATCGGTTTCCTGCAATTCTTCCCCGCTTTCAAGTCCTCTTGGCAGCCTTACTTCAGTATATTTTTGGACGATAGCTGTCATTTATAACTCTGCAGGTTTGTGAATTACAGTGCCCGTGAGCTCCTTTCTTCAACTCGCTTTCTTGTGAGCTGGCCGCAACACTGCAGGATTGCTTCAGGCACTAATCTGGTTCCGGCACGGCACGCTGAGCCTTTGGTTAATTCCTCTTCCTGGTGGGAAATGAGAGTTAAATTTGCCCGTCCAGACACCTCCAGGTAGTCTCTCATTGGTTCTCCCTATTCCTGTTCATCTTCCGCAGAAATTGCAAACTGGGCCAAACAGGAGGTTAAAGGCACTGACTCTCCAAGTCGGGAGAGTGTTAGTAAAGTGTCTGGAATGTTGCACCCGAGTACCAGGGGACAAGAACTGAGACATACTGGAACACGTCTCCCGATCACATGGTTGATCATACTCTGGGTTCCACATGTATGTTTCAGCTGAAGGAAGAATTCCTTAAACCTGGAGAGTTGAGACCCGTGGAATGGGTACCATGCAATATGACTTCAAAGGGTCTTCATTTGCTCACCGAACCTCTCCAATCCTATCACTGCTGCGTTTATGCCCCTGTACACATGGTTGATTCTCTTTCAGAGACATAGCAATCCATAGGTTTTAAGATACTTACTAGTCAGGTACATTCATTGGCGTTTAATATGGGGTGTTGAGTCCATTTCGTTGAGCAAGGAGTAGCTCTTGTCTATTCCATATTTGGCTTAAGGAACTTTATCTGTGCTCATTTCAATCTCTGGTTTTATGAAGCACCCCAACTCACCTTTCCCCTTAAGCAAGCATAAGTGGCTTTTCTAAATTTGAGACCCTGTTCTGTTTTGTAATTCAGTTCCTGAGTAGCCAAGTTTACATTCCGTGTATTAGTGATATCTTATGATGTTTCTTTTTCTGTGTGACTTATTTCAGTTAGAATCATCATACCTGAACCCACTCATTTTCTGCTACAGGCCTGTTGACAGAGATTTTATTGCTGAGTGATATTGCATTGTACGTAAGTAGCACAAATTCTTTATCCATTTTTCACTTTCTGCGATATTGAACTTGTACCATAAACGAGGTTCTTGTAAACAGAGCCGTCCCAAACTTTGGGGTGGCTGTGTCTTTTTGATTTTAATTTCCCTAAGCTATAGGACCATAAGTGGAAGTGCCCTAGGCTCTGTTGCTTTGTTTTTTAGATGTTTCAGGAAACACCATACACTTCTCCGTAGTGGCTGTTGGCAATTTACAACCCGCCCATCAGCAAAACAAGGCTCCCAGTTCTCCATGGCCTGTCCTGCCTTTCTGGATTTTACACTTTTTTCAGATGGCCCCTTTAACAGGGGGGAAGTGAAACTTCATTGTAGTGCAGATTTCCTGTGCAAGCTTGCTTGGTTCGCCAAAAAGGGCGTATGCGTTTTTTCCTGAATATATTCAGGAAAAAACGCATACGCCCTTTTTGGCCAAGTGCATCATTGTCCACGTTCTGCCTCTTTTCCTATGCTTTAAATGCAATTCCAGTCTACCTCCTGAAATCGGTTTCCTGCAATTCTGCCCCGCTTTCAAGTCCTCTTGGCAGCCTTACTTCAGTATATTTTTGGACGATAGCTGTCATTTATAACTCTGCACGTTTGTGAATTACAGTTCCCGTGAGCTCCTTTCTTCAACTAGCTTTCTTGTGAGCTGGCCACAACACCGCAGGATTGCTTCAGACCCTAATCGGGTTCCGGCACGGCACGCTGAGCCTTTGGTTAATTCCTCTTCCTGGTGGGAAATGAGAGTTAAATTTGCCCGTCCAGAAAGGTCCAGCCACTCTCTCATTGGTTCTCCCTATTCCTGTTCATCTTCCGCAGAAATTGCAATCTGGGCCAAACAGGAGGTTAAAGGCACTGACTCTCCAAGTCAGGAGAGTGTTAGTAAAGCGTCTGGAATGTTGCACCCGAGTACCAGTGGACAAAAACTGAGACATATTTGAACACGTCTCCTGATCACACGGTTGATCATACTCTGGGTTCCACATGCATGTTTCAGCTGAAGGAAGAATCCCTTAAACCTGGAGAGTTGAGACCCGTGGAATGGGTAGCATGTAATATGACTTCAAAGGGTCATTCTTTGCTCACCGAACCTCTCAAATCCTATCACTGCTGCGTTTATGCCCCTGTACACATGCTTGATTCTCTTTCGGAGACATAGCAATCCATAGGTTTTAAGATACTTACTAGTCAGGTACATTCTTAGGCGTTTAATATGGGGTGTTGAGTCCATTTCGTTGAATAAGGAGTAGCTCTTGTCTATTACATATTTGGCTTAAGGAACTTTATCTGTGTTCATTTCAATCTCTGGTTTTATGCTGCATCCCAACTCAACTTTCCCCTTAAGCAAGCATAAGTTGGTTTTCTAAATTTGAGACCCTGTTCTGTTTTGTAATTCAGTTCCTGTGTAGCCAAGTTTACATTCCGTGTATTAGTGATATCTTATGATGTTTCTTTTTCTGTGTGACTTATTTCAGTTAGAATCATCATACCTGAACCCACTCATTTTGTGCTACAGGCGTGTTGACATAGATTTCATTGCTGAGTGGTATTGCATTTTACGTAAGTACCACAACTTCTTTATCCATTTTTCACTTTCTGCGATATTGAACTTGTACCATAAACGAGGTTCTTGTAAACAGAGCCGTCCCAAACATTTGGGTGGCTGTGTCTTTTTGATTTTAATTTCCCTAAGCTATAGGACCATAAGTGGAAGTGCCCTAGGCTCTGTTGCTTTGTTTTTTAGATGTTTCAGGAAACACCATACACTTCTCCCGAGTGGCTGTTGGCAATTTACATCCCTCCCATCAGCATAACAAGGCTCCCAGTTCTCCATGGCCTGTCCTGCCTTTCTGGATTTTACACTTTTTTCAGATGGCCCTTTTGACCAGGCGGAAGTGAGACTTCATTGTAGTGCAGATTTCCTTTGCAAGCTTGCTCGGTTGGCCAAAAAGGGCATATGCGTTTTTTCCTGAATATATTCAGGAAAAAACGCATACGCCCTTTTTGGCCAAGTGCATCATTGTGGACGTTCTGCCTCTTTTCCTATGCTTTAAATGCAATTCCAGTCTACCTCCTGAAATCGGTTTCCTGCAATTCTGCCCCGCTTTCAAGTCCTCTTGTCAGCCTTACTTCAGTATATTTTTGGACGATAGCTGACATTTATAACTCTGCAGGTTTGTGAATTACAGTGGCCCTGAGCTCCTTTCTTCAACTCGCTTTCTTGTGAACGGGCCACAACACAGCAGGATTGCTTCAGGCCCTAATCTTGTTCCGGCACGGCACGCTGAGCCTTTGGTTAATTCCTCTTCCTGGTGGGAAATGAGAGTTAAATTTGCCCGTCCAGACACCTCCAGCTAGTCTCTCATTGCTCCTACCTATTCCTGTTCATCTTCTGCAGAAATTGCAATCTGGGCCAAACAGGAGGTTAAAGGCACTGACTCTCCAAGTCAGGAGAGTGTTAGTAAAGCGTCTGGAATGTTGCACCCGAGTACCAGTGGACGAAAACTGAGACATATTTGAAAACGTCTCCTGATCACACGGTTGATCATACTCTGGGTTCCACATGCATGTTTCAGCTGAAGGAAGAATCCCTTAAACCTGTAGAGTTGAGACCCGTGGAATGGGTAGCATGTAATATGACTTCAAAGGGTCATTCTTTGCTCACCGAACCTCTCAAATCCTATCACTGCTGCGTTTATGCCCCTGTACACATGCTTGATTCTCTTTCGGAGACATAGCAATCCATAGGTTTTAAGATACTTACTAGTCAGGTACATTCTTAGGCGTTTAATATGGGGTGTTGAGTCCATTTCGTTGAATAAGGAGTAGCTCTTGTCTATTACATATTTGGCTTAAGGAACTTTATCTGTGTTCATTTCAATCTCTGGTTTTATGCTGCATCCCAACTCACCTTTCCCCTTAAGCAAGCATAAGTTGGTTTTCTAAATTTGAGACCCTGTTCTGTTTTGTAATTCAGTTCCTGTGTAGCCAAGTTTACATTCCGTGTATTAGTGATATCTTATGATGTTTCTTTTTCTGTGTGACTTATTTCAGTTAGAATCATCATACCTGAACCCACTCATTTTGTGCTACAGGCGTGTTGACATAGATTTCATTGCTGAGTGGTATTGCATTGTACGTAAGTACCACAACTTCTTTATCCATTTTTCACTTTCTGCGATATTGAACTTGTACCATAAACGAGGTTCTTGTAAACAGAGCCGTCCCAAACATTTGGGTGGCTGTGTCTTTTTGATTTTAATTTCCCTAAGCTATAGGACCATAAGTGGAAGTGCCCTAGGCTCTGTTGCTTTCTTTTTTAGATGTTTCAGGAAACACCATACACTTCTCCCGAGTGAATATATTCAGGAAAAAACGGATACGCCCTTTTTGTCCAAGTGCATCATTGTGGACGTTCTGCCTCTTTTCCTATGCTTTAAATGCAATTCCAGTCTACCTCCTGAAATCGGTTTTCTGCAATTCTGCCCCGCTTTCAAGTCCTCTTGGCAGCCTTACTTCAGTATATTTTTGGACGATAGCTGTCATTTATAACTCTGCAGGTTTGTGAATTACAGGGGCCCTGAGCTCCTTTCTTCAACTCGCTTTCTTGTGAGCTGGCCGCAACACCGCAGGATTGCTTCAGGCCCTAATCTTGTTCCGGCACGGCACGCTGAGCCTTTGGTTAATTCCTCTTCCTGGTGGGAAATGAGAGTTAAATTTGCCCGTCCAGACACCTCCAGCTAGTCTCTCATTGGTCCTCCCTATTCCTGTTCATCTTCCGCAGAATTTGCAAACTGGGCCAAACAGGAGGTTAAAGGCACTGACTCTCCAAGTCGGGAGATTGTTAGTAAAGCGCCTGGAATGTTGCACCCGAGTACCAGGGGACGTAAACTGAGACATATTTGAACACGTCTCCTGATCACACTGTTGATCATACTCTGGGTTCCACATGCATGTTTCAGCTGAGGGAAGAATCCCTTAAACCTGGAGAGTTGAGAACCGTGGAATGGGTACCATGCAATATGACTTCAAAGGGTCTTCATTTGCTCACCGAACCTCTCCAAACCTATCACTGCTGTGTTTATGCCCCTGTACACACGCTTGATTCTCTTTCGGAGGCATAGCAATCCATAGGTTTTAAGATACTTACTAATCAGGTACATTCTTAGGCGTTTAATATGGGGTGTTGAGTCCATTTCGTTGAGCAAGGAGTAGCTCTTGTCTATTACATATTTGGCTTAAGGAACTTTATCTGTGCTCATTTCAATCTCTGGTTTTATGCAGCACCCCAACTCACATTTCCCCTTAAGCAAGCATAAGTTGGTTCTCTAAATTTGAGACCCTGTTCTCTTTTGTAATCCAGTTCCTGTGTAGCCAAGTTTACATTCCGTGTATTAGTGATATCTTATGTTGTTTCTTTTTCTGTGTGACTTATTTCAGTTAGAATCATCATACCTGAGCCCACTCATTTTCTGCTACAGGCCTGTTGACATAGATTTCATTGCTGAGTGATATTGCATTGTACGTAAGTACCACAACTTCTTTATCCATTTTGCGCTTTCTGCGATATTGAACTTGTACCGTAAAAGAGGTTCTTGTAAACAGAGCCGTCCCAAACTTTGGGGTGGCTGTGTCTTTTTGATTTTAATTTCCCTAAGCTATAGGACCATAAGTGGAATTGACCTAGGCTCTGTTGCTTTGTTTTTTAGATGTTTCAGGAAACACCATACACTTCTCCCGAGTGGCTGTTGGCAATTTACAACCTGCCCATCAGCATAACAAGGCTCCCAGTTCTCCATGGCCTGTCCTGCCTTTCTGGATTTTACACTTTTTTCAGATGGCCCTTTTGACCGGGGGGAAGTGAGACTTAATTGTAGTGCAGATTTCTTTGCAAGCTTGCTTGGTTGGCCAAAAAGGGCGTATGCGTTTTTTCCTGAATATATTCAGGAAAAAACGCATACGCCCTTTTTGGCCAAGTGCATCATTGTGGACGTTCTGCCTCTTTTCCTATGCTTTAAATGCAATTCCAGTCTCCTTCCTGATATCGGTTTCCTGCAATTCTGCCCCACGTTCAAGTCCTCTTGGCAGCCTTACTTCAGTATATTTTTGGACGATAGCTGTCATTTATAACTCTGCAGGTTTGTGAATTACAGTGCCCCTGAGCTCCTTTCTTCAACTCGCTTTCTTGTGAGCTGGCCGCAACACCGCAGGATTGCTTCAGGCCCTAATCTGGTTCCCCACGGCACGCTGAGACTTTGGTTAATTCCTCTTCCTGGTGGGAAATGAGAGTTAAATTTGCCCGTCCAGACACCTCCAGCTAGTCTCTCATTGGTTCTCCCTATTCCTGTTCATATTCCGCAGAAATTGCAAACTGGGCCAAAAGGACGTTAAAGGCACTGACTCTCCAAGTCGGGAGAGTGTTAGTAAAGTGTCTGGAATGTTGCACCCAAGTACCAGGGGACGAGAACTGAGATATATTGGCACACGTCTCCCGATCACACGGTTGATCATACTCTGGGTTCCACATGCATGTTTTAGCTGAAGGAAGAATCCCTTAAACCTGGAGAGTTGAGACCCGTGGAATGGGTACCATGCAATATGATTTCAAAGGGTCTTCGTTTGCTCACCGAACCTCTCCAATCCTATCACTGCTGCGTTTATGCCCCTGTACACATGCTTGATTCTCTTTCGGAGAGATAGCAATCCATAGGTTTTAAGATACTTACTAGTCAGGTACATTCTTAGGCGTTTAATATGGGGTGTTGAGTCCATTTCATTGAACAAGGAGTAGCACTTGTCTATTCCATATTTGGCTTAAGGAACTTTATCTGTGCTCATTTCAATCTCTGGTTTTATGCAGCACCCCAACTCACCTTTCCCCTTAAGCAAGCATAAGTTGGTTTTCTAAATTTGAGACCCTGTTCTGTTTTGTAATCCAGTTCCTGTGTAGCCAAGTTTACATTCCGTGTATTAGTGATATCTTATGATGTTTCTTTTTCTGTGTGACTTATTTCAGTTAGAATCATCATACCTGAACCCACTCATTTTCTGCTACAGGCCTGTTGACATAGATTTCATTGCTGAGTGATATTGCATTGTACGTAAGTACCACAACTGCTTTATCCATTTTTCGCTTTCTGCGATATTGAACTTGTACCATAAACGAGGTTCTTGTAAACAGAGCCATCCCAAACTTTGGGGTGGCTGTGTCTTTTTGATTTTAATTTCCCTAAGCTATAGGACCATAAGTGGAATTGACCTAGGCTCTGTTGCTTTCTTTTTTAGATGTTTCAGGAAACACCATACACTTCTCCCGAGTGAATATATTCAGGAAAAAACGCATACGCCCTGTTTGTCCAAGTGCATCATTGTGGACGTTCTGCCTCTTTTCCTATGCTTTAAATGCAATTCCAGTCTACCTCCTGAAATCTGTTTTCTGCAATTCTGCCCCGCTTTCAAGTCCTCTTGGCAGCCTTACTTCAGTATATTTTTGGACGATAGCTGTCATTTATAATTCTGCAGGTTTGTGAATTACAGGGCCCCTGAGCTCCTTTCTTCAACTCGCTTTCTTGTGAGCTGGCCGCAACACTGCAGGATTGCTTCAGGCCCTAATCTTGTTCCGGCACGGCACGCTGAGCCTTTGGTTAATTCCTCTTCCTGGTGGGAAATGAGAGTTAAATTTGCCCGTCCAGACACCTCCAGCTAGTCTCTCATTGGTTCTCCCTATTCCTGTTCATCTTCTGCAGAAATTGCAAACTGGGCCAAACAGGAGGTTAAAGGCACTGACTCTCCAAGTCGGGAGAGTGTTAGTAAAGCGTCTGGAATGTTGCACCCGAGTACCAGGGGACGAGAACTGAGACATATTGGAACACGTCTCCCGATCACACGGTTGATCATACTCTGGGTTCCACATGCATGTTTCAGCTGAAGGAAGATTCCCTTAAATTTGGAGAGTTGAGAACCGTGGAATGGGTACCATGCAATATGACTTCAAAGGGTCTTCATTTGCTCACCGAACCTCTCCAATCCTAACACTTCTGCGTTTATGTCCCTGTACACACGCTTGATTCTCTTTCAGAGACATAGCAATCCATAGGTTTTAAGATACTTACTAGTCAGGTACATTCTTAGGCGTTTAATATGCGGTGTTGAGTACATTTCGTTGAGCAAGTAGTAGCTCTTGTCTATTACATATTTGGCTTAAGGAACTTTATCTGTGCTCATTTCAATCTCTGGTTTTATGCAGCACCCCAACTCACCTTTCCCCTTAAGCAAGCATAAGTTGGTTTTCTAAATTTGAGACCCTGTTCTGTTTTTTAATCCAGTACCTGTGTAGCCAATTCTACATTCCGTTTATTAGTGATATCTTATGATGTTTCTTTTTCTGTGTGATTTATTTCAGTTAGAATCATCATACCTGAATCCACTCTATGCTGTTACGGGCCTGATGACGTAGATTTCATTGCTGAGTGATATTGCATTGTACGTAACTACCACAACTTCTTTATCCATTTTTCACTTTCTGCGATATTGAACTTGAACAGTAAACGATGTTCTTGTAAACAGAGCCGTCCCAAACTTTGGGGTGGCTGTGTCTTTTTGATTTTAATTTCCCTAAGCTATAGGACCATAAGTGGAAGTGCCCTAGGCTCTGTTGCTTTGTTTTTTAGATGTTTCAGGAAACACCATACACTTCTCTCGAGTGGCTGTTGGCAATTTACATCCCGCCCATCAGCATAACAAGGCTCCCATTTCTCCATGGACTCTCCTGCCTTTCTCGATTTTACACTTTTTTCAGATGGCCCTTTTGACCGGGGGGAAGTGAGACTTCATTGTAGTGCAGATTTCCTTTGCAAGCTTGCTTGGTTAGCCAAAAATGGTGTATGCGTTTTCTCCTGAATATATTCAGGAAAAAACGCATACGACATTTTTGGCCAAGTGCATCATTTTGGACGTTCTTCCTCTTTTCCTATGCTTTAAATGCAATTCCAGTCTCCCTCCTGAAATCGGTTTCCTGCAATTCTGCCCCGCTTTCAAGTCCTCTTGGCAGCCTTACTTCAGTATATTTTTGGACGATAGCTGTCATTTATAACTCTGCAGGTTTGTGAATTACAGTGCCCCTGAGCTCCTTTCTTCAACTCGCTTTCTTGTGAGCGGGCCACAACACCGCAGGATTGCTTCAGGCCCTAATGTGGTTCCGGCATGGCACACTGAGCCTTTGGTTAATTCCTCTTCCTGGTGGGAAATGAGAGTTAAATTTGCCCGTCCAGACACCTCCAGCTAGTCTCTCATTGCTCCTACCTATTCCTGTTCATCTTCTGCAGAAATTGCAATCTGGGCCAAACAGGAGGTTAAAGGCACTGTCTCTCCAAGTCAGGAGAGTGTTAGTAAAGCGTCTGGAATGTTGCACCCGAGTACCACTGGACAAAAACTGAGACATATTTGAAAACGTCTCCTGATCACACGGTTGATCATACTCTGGGTTCCACATGCATGTTTCAGCTGAAGGAAGAATCCCTTAAACCTGGAGAGTTGAGACCCGTGGAATGGGTAGCATGTAATATGACTTCAAAGGGTCATTCTTTGCTCACCGAACCTCTCAAATCCTATCACTGCTGCGTTTATGCCCCTGTACACATGCTTGATTCTCTTTCGGAGACATAGCAATCCATAGGTTTTAAGATACTTACTAGTCAGGTACATTCTTAGGCGTTTAATATGGGGTGTTGAGTCCATTTAGTTGAGCAAGGAGTAGCTCTTGTCTATTACATATTTGGCTTAAGGAACTTTATCTGTGCTCATTTCAATCTCTGGTTTTATGCAGCACCCCAACTCACATTTCCCCTTAAGCAAGCATAAGTTGTTTTTCTAAATTTGAGACCCTGTTCTGTTTTGTAATTCAGTTCCTGTGTAGCCAAGTTTACATTCCGTGTATTAGTGATATCTTATGTTGTTTCTTTTTCTGTGTGACTTATTTCAGTTAGAATCATCATACCTGAGCCCACTCATTTTCTGCTACAGGCCTGTTGACATAGATTTCATTGCTGAGTGATATTGCATTGTACGTAAGTACCACAACTTCTTTATCCATTTTGCGCTTTCTGCGATATTGAACTTGTACCGTAAAAGAGGTTCTTGTAAACAGAGCCGTCCCAAACTTTGGGGTGGCTGTGTCTTTTTGATTTTAATTTCCCTAAGCTATAGGACCATAAGTGGAATTGACCTAGGCTCTGTTGCTTTGTTTTTTAGATGTTTCAGGAAACACCATACACTTCTCCCGAGTGGCTGTTGGCAATTTACAACCTGCCCATCAGCATAACAAGGCTCCCAGTTCTCCATGGCCTGTCCTGCCTTTCTGGATTTTACACTTTTTTCCCATGACCCTTTTGACCGGGGGGATGTGAGACTTAATTGTAGTGCAGATTTCCTTTGCAAGCTTGCTTGGTTGTCCAAAAAGGGCGTATGCGTTTTTTCCTGAATATATTCAGGAAAAAATGCATACGCCCTTTTTGGCCAAGTGCATCATTGTGGACGTTCTGTCTCTTTTCCTATGCTTTAAAAGCAATTCCAGTCTCCCTCCTGATATCGGTTTCCTGCAATTCTGCCCCACGTTCAAGTCCTCTTGGCAGCCTTACTTCAGTATATTTTTGGACGATAGCTGACATTTATAACTCTGCAGGTTTGTGAATTACAGTGCCCCTGAGCTCCTTTCTTCAACTCGCTTTCTTGTGAACGGGCCACAACACCGCAGGATTGCTTCAGGCCCTAATCTTGTTCCGGCACGGCACGCTGAGCCTTTGGTTAATTCCTCTTCCTGGTGGGAAATGAGAGTTAAATTTGCCCGTCCAGACACCTCCAGCTAGTCTCTCATTGCTCCTACCTATTCCTGTTCATCTTCTGCAGAAATTGCAATCTGGGCCAAACAGGAGGTTAAAGGCACTGACTCTCCAAGTCAGGAGAGTGTTAGTAAAGCGTCTGGAATGTTGCACCCGAGTACCAGTGGACGAAAACTGAGACATATTTGAAAACGTCTCCTGATCACACGGTTGATCATACTCTGGGTTCCACATGCATGTTTCAGCTGAAGGAAGAATCCCTTAAACCTGGAGAGTTGAGACCCGTGGAATGGGTAGCATGTAATATGACTTCAAAGGGTCATTCTTTGCTCACCGAACCTCTCAAATCCTATCACTGCTGCGTTTATGCCCCTGTACACATGCTTGATTCTCTTTCGGAGACATAGCAATCCATAGGTTTTAAGATACTTACTAGTCAGGTACATTCTTAGGCGTTTAATATGGGGTGTTGAGTCCATTTCGTTGAATAAGGAGTAGCTCTTGTCTATTACATATTTGGCTTAAGGAACTTTATCTGTGTTCATTTCAATCTCTGGTTTTATGCTGCATCCCAACTCACCTTTCCCCTTAAGCAAGCATAAGTTGGTTTTCTAAATTTGAGACCCTGTTCTGTTTTGTAATTCAGTTCCTGTGTAGCCAAGTTTACATTCCGTGTATTAGTGATATCTTATGATGTTTCTTTTTCTGTGTGACTTATTTCAGTTAGAATCATCATACCTGAACCCACTCATTTTGTGCTACAGGCGTGTTGACATAGATTTCATTGCTGAGTGATATTGCATTGTACGTAAGTACCACAACTTCTTTATCCATTTTTCACTTTCTGCGATATTGAACTTGTACCATAAACGAGGTTCTTGTAAACAGAGCCGTCCCAAACATTTGGGTGGCTGTGTCTTTTTGATTTTAATTTCCCTAAGCTATAGGACCATAAGTGGAAGTGCCCTAGGCTCTGTTGCTTTCTTTTTTAGATGTTTCAGGAAACACCATACACTTCTCCCGAGTGAATATATTCAGGAAAAAACGGATACGCCCTTTTTGTCCAAGTGCATCATTGTAGACGTTCTGCCTCTTTTCCTATGCTTTAAATGCAATTACAGTCTACCTCCTGAAATCGGTTTTCTGCAATTCTGCCCCGCTTTCAAGTCCTCTTGGCAGCCTTACTTCAGTATATTTTTGGACGATAGCTGTCATTTATAACTCTGCAGGTTTGTGAATTACAGGGGCCCTGAGCTCCTTTCTTCAACTCGCTTTCTTGTGAGCTGGCCGCAACACCGCAGGATTGCTTCAGTCCCTAATCTTGTTCCGGCACGGCACGCTGAGCCTTTGGTTAATTCCTCTTCCTGGTGGGAAATGAGAGTTAAATTTGCCCGTCCAGACACCTCCAGCTAGTCTCTCATTGGTCCTCCCTATTCCTGTTCATCTTCCGCAGAATTTGCAAACTGGGCCAAACAGGAGGTTAAAGGCACTGACTCTCCAAGTCGGGAGATTGTTAGTAAAGCGCCTGGAATGTTGCACCCGAGTACCAGGGGACGAAAACTGAGACATATTTGAACACGTCTCCTGATCACACTGTTGATCATACTCTGGGTTCCACATGCATGTTTCAGCTGAAGGAAGAATCTCTTAAACCTGGAGAGTTGAGAACCGTGGAATGGGTACCATGCAATATGACTTCAAAGGGTCTTCATTTGCTCACCGAACCTCTCCAATCCTATCACTGCTGTGTTTATGCCCCTGTACACACGCTTGATTCTCTTTCGGAGGCATAGCAATCCATAGGTTTTAAGATACTTACTAATCAGGTACATTCTTAGGCGTTTAATATGGGGTGTTGAGTCCATTTCGTTGAGCAAGGAGTAGCTCTTGTCTATTACATATTTGGCTTAAGGAACTTTATCTGTGCTCATTTCAATCTCTGGTTTTATGCAGCACCCCAACTCACATTTCCCCTTAAGCAAGCATAAGTTGGTTTTCTAAATTTGAGACCCTGTTCTCTTTTGTAATCCAGTTCCTGTGTAGCCAAGTTTACATTCCGTGTATTAGTGATATCTTATGTTGTTTCTTTTTCTGTGTGACTTATTTCAGTTAGAATCATCATACCTGAGCCCACTCATTTTCTGCTACAGGCCTGTTGACATAGATTTCATTGCTGAGTGATATTGCATTGTACGTAAGTACCACAACTTCTTTATCCATTTTGCGCTTTCTGCGATATTGAACTTGTACCGTAAAAGAGGTTCTTGTAAACAGAGCCGTCCCAAACTTTGGGGTGGCTGTGTCTTTTTGATTTTAATTTCCCTAAGCTATAGGACCATAAGTGGAATTGACCTAGGCTCTGTTGCTTTGTTTTTTAGATGTTTCAGGAAACACCATACACTTCTCCCGAGTGGCTGTTGGCAATTTACAACCTGCCCATCAGCATAACAAGGCTCCCAGTTCTCCATGGCCTGTCCTGCCTTTCTGGATTTTACACTTTTTTCAGATGGCCCTTTTGACCGGGGGGAAGTGAGACTTAATTGTAGTGCAGATTTCCTTTGCAAGCTTGCTTGGTTGGCCAAAAAGGGCGTATGCGTTTTTTCCTGAATATATTCAGGAAAAAACGCATACGCCCTTTTTGGCCAAGTGCATCATTGTGGACGTTCTGCCTCTTTTCCTATGCTTTAAATGCAATTCCAGTCTCCTTCCTGATATCGGTTTCCTGCAATTCTGCCCCACGTTCAAGTCCTCTTGGCAGCCTTACTTCAGTATATTTTTGGACGATAGCTGTCATTTATAACTCTGCAGGTTTGTGAATTACAGTGCCCCTGAGCTCCTTTCTTCAACTCGCTTTCTTGTGAGCTGGCCGCAAGACCGCAGGATTGCTTCAGGCCCTAATCTGGTTCCCCACGGCACGCTGAGACTTTGGTTAATTCCTCTTCCTGGTGGGAAATGAGAGTTAAATTTGCCCGTCCAGACACCTCCAGCTAGTCTCTCATTGGTTCTCCCTATTCCTGTTCATATACCACAGAAATTGCAAACTGGGCCAAACAGGACGTTAAAGGCACTGACTCTCCAAGTCGGGAGAGTGTTAGTAAAGTGTCTGGAATGTTGCACCCAAGTACCAGGGGACGAGAACTGAGATATATTGGCACACGTCTCCCGATCACACGGTTGATCATACTCTGGGTTCCACATGCATGTTTTAGCTGAAGGAAGAATCCCTTAAACCTGGAGAGTTGAGACCCGTGGAATGGGTACCATGCAATATGATTTCAAAGGGTCTTCGTTTGCTCACCGAACCTCTCCAATCCTATCACTGCTGCGTTTATGCCCCTGTACACATGCTTGATTCTCTTTCGGAGAGATAGCAATCCATAGGTTTTAAGATACTTACTAGTCAGGTACATTCTTAGGCGTTTAATATGGGGTGTTGAGTCCATTTCATTGAACAAGGAGTAGCACTTGTCTATTCCATATTTGGCTTAAGGAACTTTATCTGTGCTCATTTCAATCTCTGGTTTTATGCAGCACCCCAACTCACCTTTCCCCTTAAGCAAGCATAAGTTGGTTTTCTAAATTTGAGACCCTGTTCTGTTTTGTAATCCAGTTCCTGTGTAGCCAAGTTTACATTCCGTGTATTAGTGATATCTTATGATGTTTCTTTTTCTGTGTGACTTATTTCAGTTAGAATCATCATACCTGAACCCACTCATTTTCTGCTACAGGCCTGTTGACATAGATTTCATTGCTGAGTGATATTGCATTGTACGTAAGTACCACAACTGCTTTATCCATTTTTCGCTTTCTGCGATATTGAACTTGTACCATAAACGAGGTTCTTGTAAACAGAGCCATCCCAAACTTTGGGGTGGCTGTGTCTTTTTGATTTTAATTTCCCTAAGCTATAGGACCATAAGTGGAATTGACCTAGGCTCTGTTGCTTTCTTTTTTAGATGTTTCAGGAAACACCATACACTTCTCCCGAGTGAATATATTCAGGAAAAAACGCATACGCCCTGTTTGTCCAAGTGCATCATTGTGGACGTTCTGCCTCTTTTCCTATGCTTTAAATGCAATTCCAGTCTACCTCCTGAAATCTGTTTTCTGCAATTCTGCCCCGCTTTCAAGTCCTCTTGGCAGCCTTACTTCAGTATATTTTTGGACGATAGCTGTCATTTATAATTCTGCAGGTTTGTGAATTACAGGGCCCCTGAGCTCCTTTCTTCAACTCGCTTTCTTGTGAGCTGGCCGCAACACTGCAGGATTGCTTCAGGCCCTAATCTTGTTCCGGCACGGCACACTGAGCCTTTGGTTAATTCCTCTTCCTGGTGGGAAATGAGAGTTAAATTTGCCCGTCCAGACACCTCCAGCTAGTCTCTCATTGGTTCTCCCTATTCCTGTTCATCTTCTGCAGAAATTGCAAACTGGGCCAAACAGGAGTTTAAAGGCACTGACTCTCCAAGTCGGGAGAGTGTTAGTAAAGCGTCTGGAATGTTGCACCCGAGTACCAGGGGACGAGAACTGAGACATATTGGAACACGTCTCCCGATCACACGGTTGATCATACTCTGGGTTCCACATGCATGTTTCAGCTGAAGGAAGATTCCCTTAAAGTTGGAGAGTTGAGAACCGTGGAATGGGTACCATGCAATATGACTTCAAAGGGTCTTCATTTGCTCACCGAACCTCTCCAATCCTAACACTTCTGCGTTTATGTCCCTGTACACACGCTTGATTCTCTTTCAGAGACATAGCAATCCATAGGTTTTAAGATACTTACTAGTCAGGTACATTCTTAGGCGTTTAATATGCGGTGTTGAGTACATTTCGTTGAGCAAGTAGTAGCTCTTGTCTATTACATATTTGGCTTAAGGAACTTTATCTGTGCTCATTTCAATCTCTGGTTTTATGCAGCACCCCAACTCACCTTTCCCCTTAAGCAAGCATAAGTTGGTTTTCTAAATTTGAGACCCTGTTCTGTTTTTTAATCCAGTACCTGTGTAGCCAATTCTACATTCCGTTTATTAGTGATATCTTATGATGTTTCTTTTTCTGTGTGATTTATTTCAGTTAGAATCATCATACCTGAATCCACTCTATGCTGTTACGGGCCTGATGATGTAGATTTCATTGCTGAGTGATATTGCATTGTACGTAACTACCACAACTTCTTTATCCATTTTTCACTTTCTGCGATATTGAACTTGTACCGTAAACGATGTTCTTGTAAACAGAGCCGTCCCAAACTTTGGGGTGGCTGTGTCTTTTTGATTTTAATTTCCCTAAGCTATAGGACCATAAGTGGAAGTGCCCTAGGCTCCGTTGCTTTGTTTTTTAGATGTTTCAGGAAACACCATACACTTCTCTCGAGTGGCTGTTGGCAATTTACATCCCGCCCATCAGCATAACAAGGCTCCCATTTCTCCATGGACTCTCCTGCCTTTCTCGATTTTACACTTTTTTCAGATGGCCCTTTTGACCGGGGGGAAGTGAGACTTCATTGTAGTGCAGATTTCCTTTGCAAGCTTGCTTGGTTAGCCAAAAATGGTGTATGCGTTTTCTCCTGAATATATTCAGGAAAAAACGCATACGACATTTTTGGCCAAGTGCATCATTTTGGACGTTCTTCCTCTTTTCCTATGCTTTAAATGCAATTCCAGTCTCCCTCCTGAAATCGGTTTCCTGCAATTCTGCCCCGCTTTCAAGTCCTCTTGGCAGCCTTACTTCAGTATATTTTTGGACGATAGCTGTCATTTATAACTCTGCAGGTTTGTGAATTACAGTGCCCCTGAGCTCCTTTCTTCAACTCGCTTTCTTGTGAGCGGGCCACAACACCGCAGGATTGCTTCAGGCCCTAATGTGGTTCCGGCATGGCACACTGAGCCTTTGGTTAATTCCTCTTCCTGGTGGGAAATGAGAGTTAAATTTGCCCGTCCAGACACCTCCAGCTAGTCTCTCATTGCTCCTACCTATTCCTGTTCATCTTCTGCAGAAATTGCAATCTGGGCCAAACAGGAGGTTAAAGGCACTGTCTCTCCAAGTCAGGAGAGTGTTAGTAAAGCGTCTGGAATGTTGCACCCGAGTACCACTGGACAAAAACTGAGACATATTTGAAAACGTCTCCTGATCACACGGTTGATCATACTCTGGGTTCCACATGCATGTTTCAGCTGAAGGAAGAATCCCTTAAACCTGGAGAGTTGAGACCCGTGGAATGGGTAGCATGTAATATGACTTCAAAGGGTCATTCTTTGCTCACCGAACCTCTCAAATCCTATCACTGCTGCGTTTATGCCCCTGTACACATGCTTGATTCTCTTTCGGAGACATAGCAATCCATAGGTTTTAAGATACTTACTAGTCAGGTACATTCTTAGGCGTTTAATATGGGGTGTTGAGTCCATTTAGTTGAGCAAGGAGTAGCTCTTGTCTATTACATATTTGGCTTAAGGAACTTTATCTGTGCTCATTTCAATCTCTGGTTTTATGCAGCACCCCAACTCACATTTCCCCTTAAGCAAGCATAAGTTGTTTTTCTAAATTTGAGACCCTGTTCTGTTTTGTAATTCAGTTCCTGTGTAGCCAAGTTTACATTCCGTGTATTAGTGATATCTTATGTTGTTTCTTTTTCTGTGTGACTTATTTCAGTTAGAATCATCATACCTGAGCCCACTCATTTTCTGCTACAGGCCTGTTGACATAGATTTCATTGCTGAGTGATATTGCATTGTACGTAAGTACCACAACTTCTTTATCCATTTTGCGCTTTCTGCGATATTGAACTTGTACCGTAAAAGAGGTTCTTGTAAACAGAGCCGTCCCAAACTTTGGGGTGGCTGTGTCTTTTTGATTTTAATTTCCCTAAGCTATAGGACCATAAGTGGAATTGACCTAGGCTCTGTTGCTTTGTTTTTTAGATGTTTCAGGAAACACCATACACTTCTCCCGAGTGGCTGTTGGCAATTTACAACCTGCCCATCAGCATAACAAGGCTCCCAGTTCTCCATGGCCTGTCCTGCCTTTCTGGATTTTACACTTTTTTCCCATGACCCTTTTGACCGGGGGGATGTGAGACTTAATTGTAGTGCAGATTTCCTTTGCAAGCTTGCTTGGTTGTCCAAAAAGGGCGTATGCGTTTTTTCCTGAATATATTCAGGAAAAAATGCATACGCCCTTTTTGGCCAAGTGCATCATTGTGGACGTTCTGTCTCTTTTCCTATGCTTTAAATGCAATTCCAGTCTCCCTCCTGATATCGGTTTCCTGCAATTCTGCCCCACGTTCAAGTCCTCTTGGCAGCCTTACTTCAGTATATTTTTGGACGATAGCTGACATTTATAACTCTGCAGGTTTGTGAATTACAGTGCCCCTGAGCTCCTTTCTTCAACTCGCTTTCTTGTGAACGGGCCACAACACCGCAGGATTGCTTCAGGCCCTAATCTTGTTCCGGCACGGCACGCTGAGCCTTTGGTTAATTCCTCTTCCTGGTGGGAAATGAGAGTTAAATTTGCCCGTCCAGACACCTCCAGCTAGTCTCTCATTGCTCCTACCTATTCCTGTTCATCTTCTGCAGAAATTGCAATCTGGGCCAAACAGGAGGTTAAAGGCACTGACTCTCCAAGTCAGGAGAGTGTTAGTAAAGCGTCTGGAATGTTGCACCCGAGTACCAGTGGACGAAAACTGAGACATATTTGAAAACGTCTCCTGATCACACGGTTGATCATACTCTGGGTTCCACATGCATGTTTCAGCTGAAGGAAGAATCCCTTAAACCTGGAGAGTTGAGACCCGTGGAATGGGTAGCATGTAATATGACTTCAAAGGGTCATTCTTTGCTCACCGAACCTCTCAAATCCTATCACTGCTGCGTTTATGCCCCTGTACACATGCTTGATTCTCTTTCGGAGACATAGCAATCCATAGGTTTTAAGATACTTACTAGTCAGGTACATTCTTAGGCGTTTAATATGGGGTGTTGAGTCCATTTCGTTGAATAAGGAGTAGCTCTTGTCTATTACATATTTGGCTTAAGGAACTTTATCTGTGTTCATTTCAATCTCTGGTTTTATGCTGCATCCCAACTCACCTTTCCCCTTAAGCAAGCATAAGTTGGTTTTCTAAATTTGAGACCCTGTTCTGTTTTGTAATTCAGTTCCTGTGTAGCCAAGTTTACATTCCGTGTATTAGTGATATCTTATGATGTTTCTTTTTCTGTGTGACTTATTTCAGTTAGAATCATCATACCTGAACCCACTCATTTTGTGCTACAGGCGTGTTGACATAGATTTCATTGCTGAGTGGTATTGCATTGTACGTAAGTACCACAACTTCTTTATCCATTTTTCACTTTCTGCGATATTGAACTTGTACCATAAACGAGGTTCTTGTAAACAGAGCCGTCCCAAACATTTGGGTGGCTGTGTCTTTTTGATTTTAATTTCCCTAAGCTATAGGACCATAAGTGGAAGTGCCCTAGGCTCTGTTGCTTTCTTTTTTAGATGTTTCAGGAAACACCATACACTTCTCCCGAGTGAATATATTCAGGAAAAAACGGATACGCCCTTTTTGTCCAAGTGCATCATTGTGGACGTTCTGCCTCTTTTCCTATGCTTTAAATGCAATTACAGTCTACCTCCTGAAATCGGTTTTCTGCAATTCTGCCCCGCTTTCAAGTCCTCTTGGCAGCCTTACTTCAGTATATTTTTGGACGATAGCTGTCATTTATAACTCTGCAGGTTTGTGAATTACAGGGGCCCTGAGCTCCTTTCTTCAACTCGCTTTCTTGTGAGCTGGCCGCAACACCGCAGGATTGCTTCAGGCCCTAATCTTGTTCCGGCACGGCACGCTGAGCCTTTGGTTAATTCCTCTTCCTGGTGGGAAATGAGAGTTAAATTTGCCCGTCCAGACACCTCCAGCTAGTCTCTCATTGGTCCTCCCTATTCCTGTTCATCTTCCGCAGAATTTGCAAACTGGGCCAAACAGGAGGTTAAAGGCACTGACTCTCCAAGTCGGGAGATTGTTAGTAAAGCGCCTGGAATGTTGCAACCGAGTACCAGGGGACGAAAACTGAGACATATTTGAACACGTCTCCTGATCACACTGTTGATCATACTCTGGGTTCCACATGCATGTTTCAGCTGAAGGAAGAATCCCTTAAACCTGGAGAGTTGAGAACCGTGGAATGGGTACCATGCAATATGACTTCAAAGGGTCTTCATTTGCTCACCGAACCTCTCCAATCCTATCACTGCTGTGTTTATGCCCCTGTACACACGCTTGATTCTCTTTCGGAGGCATAGCAATCCATAGGTTTTAAGATACTTACTAATCAGGTACATTCTTAGGCGTTTAATATGGGGTGTTGAGTCCATTTCGTTGAGCAAGGAGTAGCTCTTGTCTATTACATATTTGGCTTAAGGAACTTTATCTGTGCTCATTTCAATCTCTGGTTTTATGCAGCACCCCAACTCACATTTCCCCTTAAGCAAGCATAAGTTGGTTTTCTAAATTTGAGACCCTGTTCTCTTTTGTAATCCAGTTCCTGTGTAGCCAAGTTTACATTCCGTGTATTAGTGATATCTTATGTTGTTTCTTTTTCTGTGTGACTTATTTCAGTTAGAATCATCATACCTGAGCCCACTCATTTTCTGCTACAGGCCTGTTGACATAGATTTCATTGCTGAGTGATATTGCATTGTACGTAAGTACCACAACTTCTTTATCCATTTTGCGCTTTCTGCGATATTGAACTTGTACCGTAAAAGAGGTTCTTGTAAACAGAGCCGTCCCAAACTTTGGGGTGGCTGTGTCTTTTTGATTTTAATTTCCCTAAGCTATAGGACCATAAGTGGAATTGACCTAGGCTCTGTTGCTTTGTTTTTTAGATGTTTCAGGAAACACCATACACTTCTCCCGAGTGGCTGTTGGCAATTTACAACCTGCCCATCAGCATAACAAGGCTCCCAGTTCTCCATGGCCTGTCCTGCCTTTCTGGATTTTACACTTTTTTCAGATGGCCCTTTTGACCGGGGGGAAGTGAGACTTCATTGTAGTGCAGATTTCCTTTGCAAGCTTGCTTGGTTGGCCAAAAAGGGCGTATGCGTTTTTTCCTGAATATATTCAGGAAAAAACGCATACGCCCTTTTTGGCCAAGTGCATCATTGTGGACGTTCTGCCTCTTTTCCTATGCTTTAAATGCAATTCCAGTCTCCTTCCTGATATCGGTTTCCTGCAATTCTGCCCCACGTTCAAGTCCTCTTGGCAGCCTTACTTCAGTATATTTTTGGACGATAGCTGTCATTTATAACTCTGCAGGTTTGTGAATTACAGTGCCCCTGAGCTCCTTTCTTCAACTCGCTTTCTTGTGAGCTGGCCGCAACACCGCAGGATTGCTTCAGGCCCTAATCTGGTTCCCCACGGCACGCTGAGACTTTGGTTAATTCCTCTTCCTGGTGGGAAATGAGAGTTAAATTTGCCCGTCCAGACACCTCCAGCTAGTCTCTCATTGGTTCTCCCTATTCCTGTTCATATTCCGCAGAAATTGCAAACTGGGCCAAACAGGACGTTAAAGGCACTGACTCTCCAAGTCGGGAGAGTGTTAGTAAAGTGTCTGGAATGTTGCACCCAAGTACCAGGGGACGAGAACTGAGATATATTGGCACACGTCTCCCGATCACATGGTTGATCATACTCTGGGTTCCACATGCATGTTTTAGCTGAAGGAAGAATCCCTTAAACCTGGAGAGTTGAGACCCGTGGAATGGGTACCATGCAATATGATTTCAAAGGGTCTTCGTTTGCTCACCGAACCTCTCCAATCCTATCACTGCTGCGTTTATGCCCCTGTACACATGCTTGATTCTCTTTCGGAGAGATAGCAATCCATAGGTTTTAAGATACTTACTAGTCAGGTACATTCTTAGGCGTTTAATATGGGGTGTTGAGTCCATTTCATTGAACAAGGAGTAGCACTTGTCTATTCCATATTTGGCTTAAGGAACTTTATCTGTGCTCATTTCAATCTCTGGTTTTATGCAGCACCCCAACTCACCTTTCCCCTTAAGCAAGCATAAGTTGGTTTTCTAAATTTGAGACCCTGTTCTGTTTTGTAATCCAGTTCCTGTGTAGCCAAGTTTACATTCCGTGTATTAGTGATATCTTATGATGTTTCTTTTTCTGTGTGACTTATTTCAGTTAGAATCATCATACCTGAACCCACTCATTTTCTGCTACAGGCCTGTTGACATAGATTTCATTGCTGAGTGATATTGCATTGTACGTAAGTACCACAACTGCTTTATCCATTTTTCGCTTTCTGCGATATTGAACTTGTACCATAAACGAGGTTCTTGTAAACAGAGCCATCCCAAACTTTGGGGTGGCTGTGTCTTTTTGATTTTAATTTCCCTAAGCTATAGGACCATAAGTGGAATTGACCTAGGCTCTGTTGCTTTCTTTTTTAGATGTTTCAGGAAACACCATACACTTCTCCCGAGTGAATATATTCAGGAAAAAACGCATACGCCCTGTTTGTCCAAGTGCATCATTGTGGACGTTCTGCCTCTTTTCCTATGCTTTAAATGCAATTCCAGTCTACCTCCTGAAATCTGTTTTCTGCAATTCTGCCCCGCTTTCAAGTCCTCTTGGCAGCCTTACTTCAGTATATTTTTGGACGATAGCTGTCATTTATAATTCTGCAGGTTTGTGAATTACACGGCCCCTGAGCTCCTTTCTTCAACTCGCTTTGTTGTGAGCTGGCCGCAACACTGCAGGATTGCTTCAGGCCCTAATCTTGTTCCGGCACGGCACGCTGAGCCTTTGGTTAATTCCTCTTCCTGGTGGGAAATGAGAGTTAAATTTGCCCGTCCAGACACCTCCAGCTAGTCTCTCATTGGTTCTCCCTATTCCTGTTCATCTTCTGCAGAAATTGCAAACTGGGCCAAACAGGAGGTTAAAGGCACTGACTCTCCAAGTCGGGAGAGTGTTAGTAAAGCGTCTGGAATGTTGCACCCGAGTACCAGGGGACGAGAACTGAGACATATTGGAACACGTCTCCCGATCACACGGTTGATCATACTCTGGGTTCCACATGCATGTTTCAGCTGAAGGAAGATTCCCTTAAAGTTGGAGAGTTGAGAACCGTGGAATGGGTACCATGCAATATGACTTCAAAGGGTCTTCATTTGCTCACCGAACCTCTCCAATCCTAACACTGCTGCGTTTATGTCCCTGTACACACGCTTGATTCTCTTTCAGAGACATAGCAATCCATAGGTTTTAAGATACTTACTAGTCAGGTACATTCTTAGGCGTTTAATATGCGGTGTTGAGTACATTTCGTTGAGCAAGTAGTAGCTCTTGTCTATTACATATTTGGCTTAAGGAACTTTATCTGTGCTCATTTCAATCTCTGGTTTTATGCAGCACCCCAACTCACCTTTCCGCTTAAGCAAGCATAAGTTGGTTTTCTAAATTTGAGACCCTGTTCTGTTTTTTAATCCAGTACCTGTGTAGCCAATTCTACATTCCGTTTATTAGTGATATCTTATGATGTTTCTTTTTCTGTGTGATTTATTTCAGTTAGAATCATCATACCTGAATCCACTCTATGCTGTTATGGGCCTGATGACGTAGATTTCATTGCTGAGTGATATTGCATTGTACGTAACTACCACAACTTCTTTATCCATTTTTCACTTTCTGCGATATTGAACTTGTACCGTAAACGATGTTCTTGTAAACAGAGCCGTCCCAAACTTTGGGGTGGCTGTGTCTTTTTGATTTTAATTTCCCTAAGCTATAGGACCATAAGTGGAAGTGCCCTAGGCTCCGTTGCTTTGTTTTTTAGATGTTTCAGGAAACACCATACACTTCTCTCGAGTGGCTGTTGGCAATTTACATCCCGCCCATCAGCATAACAAGGCTCCCATTTCTCCATGGACTCTCCTGCCTTTCTCGATTTTACACTTTTTTCAGATGGCCCTTTTGACCGGGGGGAAGTGAGACTTCATTGTAGTGCAGATTTCCTTTGCAAGCTTGCTTGGTTAGCCAAAAATGGTGTATGCGTTTTCTCCTGAATATATTCAGGAAAAAACACATACGACATTTTTGGCCAAGTGCATCATTTTGGACGTTCTTCCTCTTTTCCTATGCTTTAAATGCAATTCCAGTCTCCCTCCTGAAATCGGTTTCCTGAAATTCTGCCCCGCTTTCAAGTCCTCTTGGCAGCCTTACTTCAGTATATTTTTGGACGATAGCTGTCATTTATAACTCTGCAGGTTTGTGAATTACAGTGCCCCTGAGCTCCTTTCTTCAACTCGCTTTCTTGTGAGCGGGCCACAACACCGCAGGATTGCTTCAGGCCCTAATGTGGTTCCGGCACGGCACACTGAGCCTTTGGTTAATTCCTCTTCCTGGTGGGAAATGAGAGTTAAATTTGCCCGTCCAGACACCTCCAGCTAGTCTCTCATTGCTCCTACCTATTCCTGTTCATCTTCTGCAGAAATTGCAATCTGGGCCAAACAGGAGGTTAAAGGCACTGTCTCTCCAAGTCAGGAGAGTGTTAGTAAAGCGTCTGGAATGTTGCACCCGAGTACCACTGGACAAAAACTGAGACATATTTGAAAACGTCTCCTGATCACACGGTTGATCATACTCTGGGTTCCACATGCATGTTTCAGCTGAAGGAAGAATCCCTTAAACCTGGAGAGTTGAGACCCGTGGAATGGGTAGCATGTAATATGACTTCAAAGGGTCATTCTTTGCTCACCGAACCTCTCAAATCCTATCACTGCTGCGTTTATGCCCCTGTACACACGCTTGATTCTCTTTCGGAGGCATAGCAATCCATAGGTTTTAAGATACTTACTAGTCAGGTACATTCTTAGGCGTTTAATATGGGGTGTTGAGTCCATTTAGTTGAGCAAGGAGTAGCTCTTGTCTATTACATATTTGGCTTAAGGAACTTTATCTGTGCTCATTTCAATCTCTGGTTTTATGCAGCACCCCAACTCACATTTCCCCTTAAGCAAGCATAAGTTGTTTTTCTAAATTTGAGACCCTGTTCTGTTTTGTAATTCAGTTCCTGTGTAGCCAAGTTTACATTCCGTGTATTAGTGATATCTTATGTTGTTTCTTTTTCTGTGTGACTTATTTCAGTTAGAATCATCATACCTGAGCCCACTCATTTTCTGCTACAGGCCTGTTGACATAGATTTCATTGCTGAGTGATATTGCATTGTACGTAAGTACCACAACTTCTTTATCCATTTTGCGCTTTCTGCGATATTGAACTTGTACCGTAAAAGAGGTTCTTGTAAACAGAGCCGTCCCAAACTTTGGGGTGGCTGTGTCTTTTTGATTTTAATTTCCCTAAGCTATAGGACCATAAGTGGAATTGACCTAGGCTCTGTTGCTTTGTTTTTTAGATGTTTCAGGAAACACCATACACTTCTCCCGAGTGGCTGTTGGCAATTTACAACCTGCCCATCAGCATAACAAGGCTCCCAGTTCTCCATGGCCTGTCCTGCCTTTCTGGATTTTACACTTTTTTCCCATGACCCTTTTGACCGGGGAGATGTGAGACTTAATTGTAGTGCAGATTTCCTTTGCAAGCTTGCTTGGTTGTCCAAAAAGGGCGTATGCGTTTTTTCCTGAATATATTCAGGAAAAAATGCATACGCCCTTTTTGGCCAAGTGCATCATTGTGGACGTTCTGTCTCTTTTCCTATGCTTTAAATGCAATTCCAGTCTCCCTCCTGATATCGGTTTCCTGCAATTCTGCCCCACGTTCAAGTCCTCTTGGCAGCCTTACTTCAGTATATTTTTGGACCATAGCTGTCATTTATAACTCTGAAGGTTTGTGAATTACAGTGCCCCTGAGCTCCTTTCTTCAACTCGCTTTCTTGTGAGCTGGCCGCAACACCGCAGGATTGCTTCAGGCCCTAATCTGGTTCCCCACGGCACGCTGAGACTTTGGTTAATTCCTCTTCCTGGTGGGAAATGAGAGTTAAATTTGCCCGTCCAGACACCTCCAGCTAGTCTCTCATTGGTTCTCCCTATTCCTGTTCATATTCCGCAGAAATTGCAAACTGGGCCAAACAGGACGTTAAAGGCACTGACTCTCCAAGTCGGGAGAGTGTTAGTAAAGTGTCTGGAATGTTGCACCCAAGTACCAGGGGACGAGAACTGAGATATATTGGCACACGTCTCCCGATCACACGGTTGATCATACTCTGGGTTCCAGATGCATGTTTCAGCTGAAGGAAGAATCCCTTAAACCTGGAGAGTTGAGACCCGTGGAATGGGTACCATGCAATATGATTTCAAAGGGTCTTCGTTTGCTCACCGAACCTCTCCAATCCTATCACTGCTGCGTTTATTCCCCTGTACACATGATTGATTCTCTTTCGGAGACATAGCAATCCATAGGTTTTAAGATACTTACTAGTCAGGTACATTCTTAGGCGTTTAATATGGGGTGTTGAGTCCATTTCATTGAACAAGGAGTAGCACTTGTCTATTCCATATTTGGCTTAAGGAAATTTATCTGTGCTCATTTCAATCTCTGGTTTTATGCAGCACCCCAACTCACCTTTCCCCTTAAGCAAGCATAAGTTGGTTTTCTAAATTTGAGACCCTGTTCTGTTTTGTAATCCAGTTCCTGTGTAGCCAAGTTTACATTCCGTGTATTAGTGATATCTTATGATGTTTCTTTTTCTGTGTGACTTATTTCAGTTAGAATCATCATACCTGAACCCACTCATTTTCTGCTACAGGCCTGTTGACATAGATTTCATTGCTGAGTGATATTGCATTGTACGTAAGTACCACAACTGCTTTATCCATTTTTCGCTTTCTGCGATATTGAACTTGTACCATAAACGAGGTTCTTGTAAACAGAGCCATCCCAAACTTTGGGGTGGCTGTGTCTTTTTGATTTTAATTTCCCTAAGCTATAGGACCATAAGTGGATTTGACCTAGGCTCTGTTGCTTTGTTTTTTAGATGTTTCAGGAAACACCATACACTTCTCCCGAGTGGCTGTTGGCAATTTACATCCCACCCATCAGCATAACAGGGCTCCCAGTTCTCCATGGCCTGTCCTGCCTTTCTGGATTTTACACTTTTTTCAGATGGCCCTTTTGACTGGGGGGAAGTGAGACTTCATTGTAGTGCAGATTTCCTTTGCAAGCTTGCTTGGTTGGCCAAAAATGGTGTATGCGTTTTTTCCTGAATATATTCAGGAAAAAACGCATATGACATTTTTGGCCAAGTGCATCATTGTGGACGTTCTTCCTCTTTTCCTGTGCTTTAAATGCAATTCCAGTCTACTCCTGAAATCGGTTTCCTGCAATTCTGCCCCGCTTTCAAGTCCTCTTGGCAGCCTTACTTCAGTATATTTTTGGACGATAGCTGTCATTTATAACTCTGCAGGTTTGTGAATTACAGTGCCCCTGAGCTCCTTTCTTCAACTCGCTTTCTTGTGAGCTGGCCGCAACACCGCAGGATTGCTTCAGGCCCTAATCTGGTTCCGGCACGGCACGCTGAGCCTTTGGTTAATTCCTCTTCCTGGTGGGAAATGAGAGTTAAATTTGCCCGTCCAGACACCTCCAGCTAGTCTCTCATTGGTTCTCCCTATTCCTGTTCATCTTCCGCAGAAATTGCAAACTGGGCCAAACAGGACGTTAAAGGCACTGACTCTCCAAGTCGGGAGAGTGTTAGTAAAGTGTCTGGAATGTTACACCCGAGTACCAGGGGTCGAGAACTGAGATATATTGGCACACGTCTCCCGATCACATGGTTGATCATACTCTGGGTTCCACATGCATGTTTTAGCTGAAGGAAGAATCCCTTAAACCTGGAGAGTTGAGACCCGTGGAATGGGTACCATGCAATATGATTTCAAAGGGTCTTCGTTTGCTCACCGAACCTCTCCAATCCTATCACTGCTGCGTTTATACCCCTGTACACATGCTTGATTCTCTTTCGGAGACATAGCAATCCATAGGTTTTAAGATACTTACTAGTCAGGTACATTCTTAGGCGTTTAATATGGGGTGTTGAGTCCATTTCATTGAGCAAGGAGTAGCTCTTGTCTATTCCATATTTGGCTTAAGGAACTTTATCTGTGCTCATTTCAATCTCTGGTTTTATGCAGCACCCAAACTCACCTTCCCCTTAAGCAAGCATAAGTTGGTTTTCTAAATTTGAGACCCTGTTCTGTTTTGTAATCCAGTTCCTGTGTAGCCAAGTTTACATTCCGTGTATTAGTGATATCTTATGATGTTTCTTTTTCTGTGTGACTTATTTCAGTTAGAATCATCATACCTGAACCCACTCATTTTCTGCTACAGGCCTGTTGACATAGATTTCATTGCTGAGTGATATTGCATTGTACGTAAGTACCACAACTGCTTTATCCATTTTTCGCTTTCTGCGATATTGAACTTGTACCATAAACGAGGTTCTTGTAAACAGAGCCATCCCAAACTTTGGGGTGGCTGTGTCTTTTTGATTTTAATTTCCCTAAGCTATAGGACCATAAGTGGAATTGACCTAGGCTCTGTTGCTTTCTTTTTTAGATGTTTCAGGAAACACCATACACTTCTCCCGAGTGAATATATTCAGGAAAAAACGCATACGCCCTGTTTGTCCAAGTGCATCATTGTGGACGTTCTGCCTCTTTTCCTATGCTTTAAATGCAATTCCAGTCTACCTCCTGAAATCGGTTTTCTGCAATTCTGCCCCGCTTTCAAGTCCTCTTGGCAGCCTTACTTCAGTATATTTTTGGACGATAGCTGTCATTTATAACTCTGCAGGTTTGTGAATTACAGGGGCCCTGAGCTCCTTTCTTCAACTCGCTTTCTTGTGAGCTGGCCGCAACACCGCAGGATTGCTTCAGGCCCTAATCTTGTTCCGGCACGGCACGCTGAGCCTTTGGTTAATTCCTCTTCCTGGTGGGAAATGAGAGTTAAATTTGCCCGTCCAGACACCTCCAGCTAGTCTCTCATTGGTCCTCCCTATTCCTGTTCATCTTCCGCAGAATTTGCAAACTGGGCCAAACAGGAGGTTAAAGGCACTGACTCTCCAAGTCGGGAGATTGTTAGTAAAGCGTCTGGAATGTTGCACCCGAGTACCAGGGGACGAAAACTGAGACATATTTGAACACGTCTTCTGATCACACGGTTGATCATACTCTGGGTTCCACATGCATGTTTCAGCTGAAGGAAGAATCCCTTAAACCTGGAGAGTTGAGAACCGTGGAATGGGTACCATGCAATATGACTTCAAAGGGTCTTCATTTGCTCACCGAACCTCTCCAATCCTATCACTGCTGTGTTTATGCCCCTGTACACACGCTTGATTCTCTTTCGGAGGCATAGCAATCCATAGGTTTTAAGATACTTACTAATCAGGTACATTCTTAGGCGTTTAATATGGGGTGTTGAGTCCATTTCGTTGAGCAAGGAGTAGCTCTTGTCTATTACATATTTGGCTTAAGGAACTTTATCTGTGCTCATTTCAATCTCTGGTTTTATGCAGCACCCCAACTCACATTTCCCCTTAAGCAAGCATAAGTTGGTTTTCTAAATTTGAGACCCTGTTCTCTTTTGTAATCCAGTTCCTGTGTAGCCAAGTTTACATTCCGTGTATTAGTGATATCTTATGTTGTTTCTTTTTCTGTGTGACTTATTTCAGTTAGAATCATCATACCTGAGCCCACTCATTTTCTGCTACAGGCCTGTTGACATAGATTTCATTGCTGAGTGATATTGCATTGTACGTAAGTACCACAACTTCTTTATCCATTTTGCGCTTTCTGCGATATTGAACTTGTACCGTAAAAGAGGTTCTTGTAAACAGAGCCGTCCCAAACTTTGGGGTGGCTGTGTCTTTTTGATTTTAATTTCCCTAAGCTATAGGACCATAAGTGGAATTGACCTAGGCTCTGTTGCTTTGTTTTTTAGATGTTTCAGGAAACACCATACACTTCTCCCGAGTGGCTGTTGGCAATTTACAACCTGCCCATCAGCATAACAAGGCTCCCAGTTCTCCATGGCCTGTCCTGCCTTTCTGGATTTTACACTTTTTTCAGATGGCCCTTTTGACCGGGGGGAAGTGAGACTTAATTGTAGTGCAGATTTCCTTTGCAAGCTTGCTTGGTTGGCCAAAAAGGGCGTATGCGTTTTTTCCTGAATATATTCAGGAAAAAACGCATACGCCCTTTTTGGCCAAGTGCATCATTGTGGACGTTCTGCCTCTTTTCCTATGCTTTAAATGCAATTCCAGTCTCCTTCCTGATATCGGTTTCCTGCAATTCTGCCCCACGTTCAAGTCCTCTTGGCAGCCTTACTTCAGTATATTTTTGGACGATAGCTGTCATTTATAACTCTGCAGGTTTGTGAATTACAGTGCCCCTGAGCTCCTTTCTTCAACTCGCTTTCTTGTGAGCTGGCCGCAACACCGCAGGATTGCTTCAGGCCCTAATCTTGTTCCCCACGGCACGCTGAGACTTTGGTTAATTCCTCTTCCTGGTGGGAAATGAGAGTTAAATTTGCCCGTCCAGACACCTCCAGCTAGTCTCTCATTGGTTCTCCCTATTCCTGTTCATATTCCGCAGAAATTGCAAACTGGGCCAAAAGGACGTTAAAGGCACTGACTCTCCAAGTCGGGAGAGTGTTAGTAAAGTGTCTGGAATGTTGTACCCAAGTACCAGGGGACGAGAACTGAGATATATTGGCACACGTCTCCCGATCACACGGTTGATCATACTCTGGGTTCCACATGCATGTTTTAGCTGAAGGAAGAATCCCTTAAACCTGGAGAGTTGAGACCCGTGGAATGGGTACCATGCAATATGATTTCAAAGGGTCTTCGTTTGCTCACCGAACCTCTCCAATCCTATCACTGCTGCGTTTATGCCCCTGTACACATGCTTGATTCTCTTTTGGAGACATAGCAATCCATAGGTTTTAAGATACTTACTAGTCAGGTACATTCTTAGGCGTTTAATATGGGGTGTTGAGTCCATTTCATTGAACAAGGAGTAGCAATTGTCTATTCCATATTTGGCTTAAGGAACTTTATCTGTGCTCATTTCAATCTCTGGTTTTATGCAGCACCCCAACTCACCTTTCCCCTTAAGCAAGCATAAGTTGGTTTTCTAAATTTGAGACCCTGTTCTGTTTTGTAATCCAGTTCCTGTGTAGCCAAGTTTACATTCCGTGTATTAGTGATATCTTATGATGTTTCTTTTTCTGTGTGACTTATTTCAGTTAGAATCATCATACCTGAACCCACTCATTTTCTGCTACAGGCCTGTTGACATAGATTTCATTGCTGAGTGATATTGCATTGTACGTAAGTACCACAACTGCTTTATCCATTTTTCGCTTTCTGCGATATTGAACTTGTACCATAAACGAGGTTCTTGTAAACAGAGCCATCCCAAACTTTGGGGTGGCTGTGTCTTTTTGATTTTAATTTCCCTAAGCTATAGGACCATAAGTGGAATTGACCTAGGCTCTGTTGCTTTCTTTTTTAGATGTTTCAGGAAACACCATACACTTCTCCCGAGTGAATATATTCAGGAAAAAACGCATACGCCCTGTTTGTCCAAGTGCATCATTGTGGACGTTCTGCCTCTTTTCCTATGCTTTAAATGCAATTCCAGTCTACCTCCTGAAATCTGTTTTCTGCAATTCTGCCCCGCTTTCAAGTCCTCTTGGCAGCCTTACTTCAGTATATTTTTGGACGATAGCTGTCATTTATAATTCTGCAGGTTTGTGAATTACAGGGCCCCTGAGCTCCTTTCTTCAACTCGCTTTCTTGTGAGCTGGCCGCAACACTGCAGGATTGCTTCAGGCCCTAATCTTGTTCCGGCACGGCACGCTGAGCCTTTGGTTAATTCCTCTTCCTGGTGGGAAATGAGAGTTAAATTTGCCCGTCCAGACACCTCCAGCTAGTCTCTCATTGGTTCTCCCTATTCCTGTTCATCTTCTGCAGAAATTGCAAACTGGGCCAAACAGGAGGTTAAAGGCACTGACTCTCCAAGTCGGGAGAGTGTTAGTAAAGCGTCTGGAATGTTGCACCCGAGTACCAGGGGACGAGAACTGAGACATATTGGAACACGTCTCCCGATCACACGGTTGATCATACTCTGGGTTCCACATGCATGTTTCAGCTGAAGGAAGATTCCCTTAAAGTTGGAGAGTTGAGAACCGTGGAATGGGTACCATGCAATATGACTTAAAAGGGTCTTCATTTGCTCACCGAACCTCTCCAATCCTAACACTTCTGCGTTTATGTCCCTGTACACACGCTTGATTCTCTTTCAGAGACATAGCAATCCATAGGTTTTAAGATACTTACTAGTCAGGTACATTCTTAGGCGTTTAATATGCGATGTTGAGTACATTTCGTTGAGCAAGTAGTAGCTCTTGTCTATTACATATTTGGCTTAAGGAACTTTATCTGTGCTCATTTCAATCTCTGGTTTTATGCAGCACCCCAACTCACCTTTCCGCTTAAGCAAGCATAAGTTGGTTTTCTAAATTTGAGACCCTGTTCTGTTTTTTAATCCAGTACCTGTGTAGCCAATTCTACATTCCGTTTATTAGTGATATCTTATGATGTTTCTTTTTCTGTGTGATTTATTTCAGTTAGAATCATCATACCTGAATCCACTCTATGCTGTTACGGGCCTGATGACGTAGATTTCATTGCTGAGTGATATTGCATTGTACGTAACTACCACAACTTCTTTATCCATTTTTCACTTTCTGCGATATTGAACTTGTACCGTAAACGATGTTCTTGTAAACAGAGCCGTCCCAAACTTTGGGGTGGCTGTGTCTTTTTGATTTTAATTTCCCTAAGCTATAGGACCATAAGTGGAAGTGCCCTAGGCTCCGTTGCTTTGTTTTTTAGATGTTTCAGGAAACACCATACACTTCTCTCGAGTGGCTGTTGGCAATTTACATCCCGCCCATCAGCATAACAAGGCTCCCATTTCTCCATGGACTCTCCTGCCTTTCTCGATTTTACACTTTTTTCAGATGGCCCTTTTGACCGGGGGGAAGTGAGACTTTATTGTAGTGCAGATTTCCTTTGCAAGCTTGCTTGGTTAGCCAAAAATGGTGTATGCGTTTTCTCCTGAATATATTCAGGAAAAAACGCATACGACATTTTTGGCCAAGTGCATCATTTTGGACGTTCTTCCTCTTTTCCTATGCTTTAAATGCAATTCCAGTCTCCCTCCTGAAATCGGTTTCCTGCAATTCTGCCCCGCTTTCAAGTCCTCTTGGCAGCCTTACTTCAGTATATTTTTGGACGATAGCTGTCATTTATAACTCTGCAGGTTTGTGAATTACAGTGCCCCTGAGCTCCTTTCTTCAACTCGCTTTCTTGTGAGCGGGCCACAACACCGCAGGATTGCTTCAGGCCCTAATGTGGTTCTGGCACGGCACACTGAGCCTTTGGTTAATTCCTCTTCCTGGTGGGAAATGAGAGTTAAATTTGCCCGTCCAGACACCTCCAGCTAGTCTCTCATTGCTCCTACCTATTCCTGTTCATCTTCTGCAGAAATTGCAATCTGGGCCAAACAGGAGGTTAAAGGCACTGTCTCTCCAAGTCAGGAGAGTGTTAGTAAAGCGTCTGGAATGTTGCACCCGAGTACCACTGGACAAAAACTGAGACATATTTGAAAACGTCTCCTGATCACACGGTTGATCATACTCTGGGTTCCACATGCATGTTTCAGCTGAAGGAAGAATCCCTTAAACCTGGAGAGTTGAGACCCGTGGAATGGGTAGCATGTAATATGACTTCAAAGGGTCATTCTTTGCTCACCGAACCTCTCAAATCCTATCACTGCTGCGTTTATGCCCCTGTACACATGCTTGATTCTCTTTCGGAGACATAGCAATCCATAGGTTTTAAGATACTTACTAGTCACGTACATTCTTAGGCGTTTAATATGGGGTGTTGAGTCCATTTAGTTGAGCAAGGAGTAGCTCTTGTCTATTACATATTTGGCTTAAGGAACTTTATCTGTGCTCATTTCAATCTCTGGTTTTATGCAGCACCCCAACTCACATTTCCCCTTAAGCAAGCATAAGTTGTTTTTCTAAATTTGAGACCCTGTTCTGTTTTGTAATTCAGTTCCTGTGTAGCCAAGTTTACATTCCGTGTATTAGTGATATCTTATGTTGTTTCTTTTTCTGTGTGACTTATTTCAGTTAGAATCATCATACCTGAGCCCACTCATTTTCTGCTACAGGCCTGTTGACATAGATTTCATTGCTGAGTGATATTGCATTGTACGTAAGTACCACAACTTCTTTATCCATTTTGCGCTTTCTGCGATATTGAACTTGTACCGTAAAAGAGGTTCTTGTAAACAGAGCCGTCCCAAACTTTGGGGTGGCTGTGTCTTTTTGATTTTAATTTCCCTAAGCTATAGGACCATAAGTGGAATTGACCTAGGCTCTGTTGCTTTGTTTTTTAGATGTTTCAGGAAACACCATACACTTCTCCCGAGTGGCTGTTGGCAATTTACAACCTGCCCATCAGCATAACAAGGCTCCCAGTTCTCCATGGCCTGTCCTGCCTTTCTGGATTTTACACTTTTTTCCCATGACCCTTTTGACCGGGGGGATGTGAGACTTAATTGTAGTGCAGATTTCCTTTGCAAGCTTGCTTGGTTGTCCAAAAAGGGCGTATGCGTTTTTTCCTGAATATATTCAGGAAAAAACGCATACGACATTTTTGGCCAAGTGCATCATTGTGGACGTTCTGCCTCTTTTCCTATGCTTTAAATGCAATTCCAGTCTCCCTCCTGAAATCGGTTTCCTGCAATTCTGCCCCACTTTCAAGTCCTCTTGGCAGCCTTACTTCAGTATATTTTTGGACGATAGCTGTCATTTATAACTCTGCAGGTTTGTGAATTACAGTGCCCCTGAGCTCCTTTCTTCAACTCGCTTTCTTGTGAGCTGGCCGCAACACCGCAGGATTGCTTCAGGTCCTAATGTGGTTCCGGCATGGCACACTGAGCCTTTGGTTAATTCCTCTTCCTCGTGGGTAATGAGAGTTAAATTTGCCCGTCCAGACACCTCCAGCTAGTCTCTCATTGGTCCTCCCTATTCCTGTTCATCTTCCGCAGAAATTGCAAACTGGGCCAAACAGGAGGTTAAAGGCACTGACTCTCCAAGTCGGGAGAGTGTTAGTAAAGCGTCTGGAATGTTGCACCCGAGTACCAGGGGACGAAAACTGAGACATATTTGAACACGTCTCCTGATCACACGGTTGATCATACTCTGGGTTCCACATGCATGTTTCAGCTGAAGGAAGAATCCCTTAAACCTAGAGAGTTGAGAACCGTGGAATGGGTACCATGCAATATGACTTCAAAGGGTCTTCATTTGCTCACCGAACCTCTCCAATCCTATCACTGCTGCGTTTATGCCCCTGTACACACGCTTGATTCTCTTTCGGAGACATAGCAATCCATAGGTTTTAAGATACTTCCTAGTCAGGTACATTCTTAGGCGTTTAATATGGGGTGTTGAGTCCATTTCGTTGAGCAAGGAGTAGCTCTTGTCTATTACATATTTGGCTTAAGGAACTTTATCTGTGCTCATTTCAATCTCTGGTTTTATGCAGCACCCAAACTCACCTTTCCCCTTAAGCAAGCATAAGTTGGTTTTCTAAATTTGAGACCCTGTTCTGTTTTGTAATCCAGTTCCTGTGTAGCCAAGTTTATATTCCGTGTATTAGTGATATCTTATGATGTTTCTTTTTCTGTGTGACTTATTTCAGTTAGAATCATCATACCTGAACCCACTCATTTTCTGCTACAGGCCTGTTGACATAGATTTCATTGCTGAGTGATATTGCATTGTACGTAAGTACCACAACTTCTTTATCCATTTTTCGCTTTCTGCGATATTGAACATGTACCATAAACGAGGTTCTTGTAAACAGAATCATCCCAAACTTTGGGGTGGCTGTGTCTTTTTGATTTTAATTTCCCTAAGCTATAGGACCATAAGTGGATTTGACCTAGGCTCTGTTGCTTTGTTTTTTAGATGTTTCAGGAAACACCATACACTTCTCCCGAGTGGCTGTTGGCAATTTACATCCCACCCATCAGCATAACAGGGCTCCCAGTTCTCCATGGCCTGTCCTGCCTTTCTGGATTTTATACTTTTTTCAGATGACCCTTTTGACTGGGGGGAAGTGAGACTTCATTGTAGTGCAGATTTCCTTTGCAAGCTTGCTTGGTTGGCCAAAAATGGCGTATGCGTTTTTTCCTGAATATATTCAGGAAAAAACGCATAAGACATTTTTGGCCAAGTGCATCATTGTGGACGTTCTTCCTCTTTTCCTATGCTTTAAATGCAATTCCAGTCTACCTCCTGAAATCGGTTTCCTGCAATTCTGCCCCGCTTTCAAGTCCTCTTGGCAGCCTTACTTCAGTATATTTTTGGACGATAGCTGTCATTTATAAGTCTGCAGGTTTGTGAATTACAGTGCCCCTGAGCTCCTTTCTTCAACTCGCTTTCTTGTGAGCTGGCCGCAACACCGCAGGATTGCTTCAGGCCCTAATCTTGTTCCGGCACGGCACGCTGAGCCTTTGGTTAATTCCTCTTCCTGGTGGGAAATGAGAGTTCAATTTGCCCGTCCAGACACCTCCAGCTAGTCTCTCATTGGTCCTCCCTATTCCTGTTCATCTTTCGCAGAAATTGCAAACTGGGCCAAACAGGAGTTTAAAGGCACTGACTTTCCAAATCGGGAGAGTGTTAGTAAAGCGTCTGGAATGTTGCACCCGAGTACCAGGGGACGAACACTGAAACATATTTGAACACGTCTCCCTATCACACGGTTGATCATACTCTGGGTTCCACATGCGTGTTTTAGCTGAAGGAAGAATCCCTTAAAGCTGGAGAGTTGAGATCCGTGGAATGGGTACCATGCAATATGACTTCAAAGAGTCTTCATTTGCTCACTGAACCTCTCCAATCCTATCAGTGCTGCTTTTATGCCCCTGTACACATGCTTGATACTCATTCGCAGACATAACAATCCATAGGTTTTAAGATACTTACTAGTCAGGTACATTCTTAGGCGTTTAATATGGGGTGTTGAGTCCATTTCGTTGAGCAAGGAGTATCTCTTGTCTATTCCATATTTGGCTTAAGGAACATTATCTGTGCTCATTTCAATCTCTGGTTTTATGCAGCACCCCAACTCACCTTTCCCCTTAAGCAAGCATAAGTTGGTTTTCTAAATTTGAGACCCTCTTCTGTTTTGTAATTCAGTTCCTTTGTAGCAAGTTTACATTCCGTGTATTAGTGATATCTTATGATGTTTCTTTTTCTGTGTGACTTATTTCAGTTAGAATCATCATACCTGAATCCACTCATTATGCTGCTACGGGCCTGATGACATAGATGTCATTGCTGAGTGATATTGCATTGTACGTATGTACCACAACTTCTTTATCCATTTTTCGCTTTCTGCAATATTGAACTTGTCCCGTAAACGAGGTTCTTGTAAACAGAGCCGTCCCAAACTTTGGGGTGGCTGTGTCTTTTTGATTTTAATTTCCCTAAGCTATAGCACCATAAGTGGAAGTGCCCTAGGCTCTGTTGCTTTGTTTTTTAGATGTTTCAGGAAACACCATACACTTCTCCCGAGTGGCTGTTGGCAATTTACATCCCACTCATCAGCATAACCAGGCTCCCAGTTCTCCATGGCCTGTACTGCCTTTCTGGATTTTACACTTTTTTCAGATGGCCCTTTTTACCAGGGGGAAGTGAGACTTCATTGTAGTGCAGATTTCCTTTGCAAGCTTGCTTGGTTGGCCAAAAAGGGCATATGCGTTTTTTCCTGAATATATTCAGGAAAAAACGCATACGCCCTTTTTGTTCAAGTGCATCATTGTGGACGTTCTGCCTCTTTTCCTATGCTTTAAATGCAATTCCTGTCGACCTCCTGAAATCGATTTCCTGCAATTTTGCCCCGCTTTCAAGTCCTCTTGGCAGCCTTACTTCAGTATATTTTTGGACGATAGCTGTCATTAAAACTCTACAGGTTTGTGAATTACAGTGCCCCTGAGCTCCTTTCTTCAATTCGCTTTCTTTTGAGCTGCCCGCAACACTGCAGGATTGCTTCAGGCCCTAATCTGATTCTGGCACGGGATGCTGAGCCTTTGGTTAATTCCTCTTCCTGGTGGGAAATGAGAGTTAAATTTGCCTGTCCAGACACCTCCAACTAGTCTCTCATTGGTCCTCACTATTCCTGTTCATCTTCCACAGAAATTGCAAACTTGGCCAAACAGGAGGTTAAAGGCACTGACTCTCCAAGTCGGGAGAGTGTTAGTAAAGCATCTGGAATGTTGCACCCGAGAACCAGGGGACGGGAACTGAGACATATTTGAACACATCTCCCGATCACATGGTTGATCATACTCTGGGTTCCACATGCGTGTTTTAGCTGAAGGAAGAATCCCTTAAACCTGGAGAGTTGAGACCCGTCGAATAGGTACCATGCAATATGACTTCAAAGGGTCTTCATTTGCTCACCGAACCTCTCCAATCCTATCACTGCTGCGTTTATGCCCCTGTACACACGCTTGATTCTCTTTTGGAGACATAGCAATCCATAGGTTTTAAGATACTTACTAGTCAGGTACATACTTAGGCGTTTAATATGGGGTGTTGAGTCCATCTCGTTGAGCAAGGAGTAGCTCTTGTCTATTCCATATTTGGCTTAAGGAACTTTATCTGTGCTCATTTCAATCTCTGGTTTTATGCAGCACCCCAACTCACCTTTCCCCTTAAGCAAGCATAAGTTGGTTTTCTAAATTTGAGACCTTATTCTGTTTTGTAACTCTGTTCCTGTGTAGCAAGTTTACATTCCGTGTATTAGTGATATCTTATGATGTTTCTTTTTCTGTGTGACTTATTTCAGTTAGAATCATCATACCTGAATCCACTCATTATGCTGCTACGGGCCTGATGACATAGATTTCATTGCTGAGTGATATTGCATTGTACGTAAGTACCACAACTTCTTTATCCATTTTTCGCTTTCTGCAATATTGAACTTGTCCCATAAACGAGGTTCCCTTAAACAGAGCCGTCCCAAACTTTGGGGTGGCTGTCTCTTTTTGATTTTAATTTCCCTAAGCTATAGCACCATAAGTGGAAGTGCCCTAGGCTCTGTTGCTTTGTTTTTTAGATGTTTCAGGAAACACCATACACTTCTCCCGAGTGGCTGTTGGCAATTTACAACCCACCCATCAGCATAACAATGTTCCCAGTTCTCCATTGCCTGTCCTGTCTTTCTGGATTTTACACTTTTTTCAGATGGCCCTTTTGACTGGGGGGAAGTGAGACTTCATTGTAGTGCAGATTTCCTTTGCAAGCTTGCTTGGTTGGCCAAAAAGGGCGTATGCGTTTTTTCCTGAATATATTCAGGAAAAAACGCATACGCCCTTTTTGGCCAAGTGCATCATTGTCGTCGTTCTGCCTCTTTTCCTATGCTTTAAATGCAATTCCTGTCTACCTCCTGAAATAGGTTTCCTGCAATTCTGCCTTGCTTTCAATGCCTCTTCATAGCCTTACCTCAATATAGTTTTTGAAAATAGTTGGCCTTTATAACTCTGCACGTTTTTGAATTGCAGTGGCCCTTAGCTCCATTTTTCAGCTCATATTTTTGTGATCTTGCCTCATAACCACAGGATTCCTTCAGGCCCTATTCTTCTTCTGGGGCACCTTGCTGTGCCTTTGGTTTATTCTTCTTACTGATGTGAAATTAGAGTGACATGTGCCCATTGAAACCACTACAGCTTGTTTCTCACTGGTTCCCCCTATTCCCATTCATCCTCCGCACTAACTGCAGACTGTGCGATACCAGAACTTAAAGGCATTGACTCTCCATGTGAGGATGTTGTTAGTAAAGCGGCTGGAATGTCGATCCGGAGCCCCAGGAGAGGAAAAATGAGGTGCGTTTTAGAAACCTTTCCCGATCATATGGTATACCAGTCGCTGGGTTTCCCAAGCATGGTTTAGCTGTAGGAAGATTCCCTTCAACCTGGATTGTTGGGACCCTTGGAATGAGTAGCATGAAGTATTGCATTAAACTTTTGGCAGTTGCTCACCAAAACTCACCAATCCTCTCAGCCCCAAGTGTCCAGCCTTATGTGTTATCCAGCTGTGGGTTTATATGTGGTCAATCCAGGTTGCATCACAGCCCCTGAGCAAATTTTGTAAGAATTTTTCTCTCTTTCATTGTTTCTGCGTTTTGTTTTTAAAATTTATTTCTATAATGGGGTTTAGCTCATTTTCACTGCTGTGTTTGTGCCGCTCTGCACACACTTGATTCCCTTATGGAGATATATCAATACATGGATTTTAAGATTCTTATTACTCAGATATATTTCTCTGCAGTTTATAAGGTGTGTTGAGGCCAGTTCATTGAGCAAGGTGTAGATCTTGTCTAATATCTATTTGGTTTATTGAACGGTATCTGTGCTAATTTCAAACTCTGCTTTTATGCATCACCCCACCTCTCCTTTCCCCTTAAGCTGACATAAGTGTGTTTTCTAAATGTGAGACACTGTTCTGTAATTCATTTCTTGTGCAGCCATATTTACCCTCCCTCTATAAGTGATATCTTATGATATGTTTCTTTTTCTGTTTGACTTATTTCAAGTAGTATTATCGGACCTAAATCCACTCTTTATCCTTCTACTAGCCTTATTACATTGATTTCATGGTGAAGAGATATTCCATTGTACATAAGTACCACATCTTCTTTATCCATTGTTCTCTTTCCTGGGATATTTAAGGTGTACTGAAGTTGAGGTTCTTGTAAACAGAGTAGCCCTAAACTGTGGTGTGCTTGTGTCTTGTTGATTTTTAGACTTCCCTAGATATATTCCCATGATTGGAAGTGTCCTATGCTCTGTAGCTCTGTTTTTTAGATGATTTAGGAACCACCATACACTTCTCCAGAGTGGCTCTCGGCAGTTCACACACTGCCCATCAGCGTATAAAGGCTCCCTGTTCTCCATGGCCTGTCCTGCATTTCTGGTTTTTACAATTTTTTAGGATGGCCCTTTTGACCGGTGGGAAATGAGACTTCTTTGTTGTGCACATTTGCATTGCTTGCTTGCTTCGTTGCCCATAAAGTGCGTATGCGTTTTTTCCTGGATATAATCAGGAAAAACGCATACGCCCTTTTGGGCCAACTGCATCATTGTCGAAATTCTGCCGCTTTTCATGTGCTTTAAAGACGAGTCCAATCTATCTCTTGAAATCTGTTTCTTGCAATTCTGTCTTGCATTCAGATCCTCTTCTTTGCCTTACCTCAACATAGTTTTGGACGTTAGTTTTCATTTATAACTCTGCAGGTTTGTGAATTGCAGTGACCCTGAGCTCCATTTTTTAAGTTGCTCTTTTGTGAGCTGGCCTCAAACCCGCAGGATTGCTTCAGGCCCTATTTTGGCTCCGGCGAGGCGGGCTGAGCCTTTTTTCAATTCTTATTCTTAATGGGAAATTAGAGTGATATGTGCCCGTCCAAACCCCTACAACTATTCTCTCATTGGTTCCCCCTCTTCCCGTTCATCCTCCTCACAATTTGCAAAATGTGTGAAACAGAAGTTGAAATGTGCTGATTCTCCAAGTGGGGAGATTCTAAGTAACGTGGCTGGAATGGTGAACAGGAGCACCAGGAGAGGATAAATGAGCTGCATTTTAGACACATCTCCCGATCACATGGTGTACAGTCCTCTGGGTTTTCCATGCATGTTTTAGCTGTAGGAAGATCCCTTGAACCTGCAGATTTGGGACCCATTGAATGGGTACCAGGTAGTATTACTTTAAAGGGTGTGCATTTCCTCACCCAACCTCACATTTCTCTTAGTGCAAACAGTTTCCAGCCTTATGTCTCATCCTGCTGTGGGTCTAGATGTGTTCAATCCATGTTGCATCACCGTCCCTGAGGAAAAGTTGTAAGAGGTTTTCTCTGTCTCTCTGTCGTTTATTTTTTTCAATTTGTTACTATATTGGTTACAGCTGATTTTCAAAGCTCTGTTTCTTGCTGCTGTACATCCACTTGATTCACGTACAGAGAGACATCAGTAAATTCTTTTTCAGATTCTTACCAGTCGTATATATTCTTTTCCGGTGACTTGAGTGTGCTGAGTGCAGTTCTTTTAGCTACCGTGTAGGCTTTGTTGATTATCAGTTTGGTATTTGGAATGGTATCTTTGCTAATTTCAACCTCCTGGATGATGCCTCACCCCTCCCCACCTTTCCCGTTTAGCAGCCTTATGCGTGTTTCCTACATATTTGACTATGTTTTTGTTTTGTAATTTATTTCATGTGTAGCCATTTTGGATTCCACCTTTAAGTGATATCTTATGATATGTGTCTTTTTCTTTTTGAATTATGTCACTTAGAATGATCATACGTAACTCCTCCGGAGTTGTTACAACTGGCCATAGTTCATTGATTTCCAGGCTGAATAATATTCCACTCTACCTAAGTACCACATCTCTATCCATTTTTTCTCTCCAGAGACATTTAAGTTATATCCTAGTCGAGGATCTTTTAAACAGAGAGGGGGTAAACATTGGGGTGCCTGTGTCCTCTCGATTTTTGTTTTTCCCAAGATATACGCCCATGAGTGCAAGTGCCCTATGCTCTGTAGCTCATTTTTTAGATGCTTTAGTAAACACAATACACTTCTCCAGAATGGCCGTTGGCAATATACATTTCCACTATAAGTCTCACAGGGCTCCCTCTTCTCCTTGCCCTGTCCTGCATTTCTGTTGTTTACGCTTTATGAGGATGGCTCTTCTGACTGATGCGAAGTGATATCTTTTGTAGTATTGACTTCCAGTGCCCACCTGTTTGCTTGGCTAAAAAAGTGTATGCCCTTTTCTTGAATATATACAGAAAAAAACGCATACACCCTTTTTGGCCAACTGCAATGTTGGCAATGTTCAGCTCCTTTTCTCGTGCTTAATGGCGAGTCCTTTCTACCTCCTCAGATCCCTTTCCTGCCATTCTCCCTTGCTTACAAGTCCTTTTCTCTGACTTTCCTCAAGACATTTTTCAGTGATGGATATTTTCAACTCTGCAGTTTCGTGAATTTTACTGCCCCTGAGTTCCATTGTTCAACTTGTGTTTATGGGAACTGGCCACAAAGCAGCGGGATTTCCTCAAGCCCTATACTGTTTCCATGGGCAACCCTAGCCTTTGGTCAATTCGTCTTCCTGATTGGAAATTAGAGTGACATGTGCCTGTCTGAACACCTAGGACTTGTCTCTCATTGTTCCTCATCCTTCCGCTTCATCCTCTGGACAAATTCCAAACTGTACGCAACAGGATGTTGACAGTGCTGACATCTCCAAGTGGGGAGACTGTTAGTAAAGACGCTGGAGGGGTGAACCCGAGCACCAGGAGATGAGGAGATGAGATGCCTTTTCCAAACTCTTCCCGATCAGACGGTATACCATCCTCTGGGTGTGACAGACATGTTTTAGCAGTAGGAAGAGTCCCATTCATGTAAGGAGAACACCAGGGCTTTTTCAAAATCAGTGTCTGCCCGAAACCCAAACTGGGGAATTTTTTAAGCTACGGCTACACATATGTTCATTAAGGGCCTGGGGAAGTAGGCAGAGTCCAAACTTTAGATGATTGAAGTCTTCAGGGTCAGAAGCACTCACCACCAGCTTCCCTTAGGTTACACTTTAACTGTCATTGATAGATGACAATGACAATAAAAATATCTATTCTTTTCCAGATTATTTCCCCTTATAGCTTATTGCAAAATGTTGAGTGTAGTTCCCTGTGCTATACAGTAGTTCCTTGTTGATGATCTATTTTATACATAGCAGTGTGTATGTGTTAATCCCAAACTGTTAATTTATCCCTCCTCCCACCTTTCCCCTTTGGTAATAATAAATTATAAGATTTTATACTTCTCAGAAATGGGGGAGCTGAAAGAGAGGTATCATTTTCAATGGAAAAGCATTTAAAACAAGATTGAAGCTTTAACCAAGATTATTAGATGTACATCTTTGGAAAGAAATCACTTCGTTTCTCTAATATTGACCTGACAAATAAGACAAACCTTTTCACTGAACTTGCTTATAATAAAGTGATGGAAATATCAAATGGAAGTGTTAGAAACATCTTATTTTACCCGAGCCTTATACACTGTTCTATGTTAACTACAGTTTGGCTCACACATCTGTTCATTGAGGTTACAATAGTCTCAATTTCTGTTACTGATCCTCCAGAGTGGACCCCAACAAGTGTCCCCCTGCCCAGTGTCATTGGGGCCAACAGATCGAGACTGAGTTTGGTTCACAAGCAAAGGAAACTTTATATTTTGATCAGAGAATGGAGAGGTGAGAGCATGCACTACCCCGTGGGCTGTGGGCTGGGCTGTTGTGTAGAGATCCTGTCAGAGTCAGTGGGAGGGAGGGGGCGGAGCTCTCGAGGGCCGGGTTGGCTGCAGCTCAGGCTCTATATCGCGGAGTCTGCACTGGGCCCCAGGAGCTGAGGTGTCGTCCCAGCCATTCTGCACTAGGAAATCTGGTCTGAAGTGCCGGGTGTGGAACCTCTGCATGCGGGACCCTAGGAGCACATGAAATTAGACAAAGCACAAAGGATAAAAAAGGTTAGACTTGACTTTATTGCCCAGATTCTATTTTTATCTCCCAGGGATTTTTAATGGGCTTTGCTGGGGACAAACCCCTCCTCTGCCTTTTGTCCCGTTCCTCATTCTTGGAGTGCTGAGGGTGCAGACCCTTCTTCTGTAACTGCTGAGTGCTGAGTTGGGAGCCCTCATACCCGGGGGCGAGGGTCAGGGCTTCTCCCCAGCAGCCTCCAGGTGACGTTGATTGTCCCCAGGCCCCCTGCCTCCCTGCTCGTCCACCTGAGCACCAGCATTGGAAGTGTTATAGATTCTAATGACCTTTAAGGGTCCAGGAAAGAGATGTGCAGAGACGCTGTGGGGGCCGGTTTCACCCCGCCCCACATTTGTTCGGCCACCTTAGGCTGACCATTTCTGCCAGCCTAGATGCTCTGACCAGTAGTCTGCGCTTTCTTCAATTAGGCCCCTGAATTAATGTACAAACAGCACCAGGTGTCAGAGCCCTGCCTGCTCAACTCCCAGACAGTCCAGGGTCAGTGGTGATCAAGGACCATGATGGCCACTGAGTCAACAGCCTTTTGAAGTAAACAGGAGTCCAGCCGGTCTTATTGGCCACCATCATCACGGTGTCTGTAGGCTTTTCTATGGTGACAGTGTGATATACGGTTCCCCCGCCAAGATTATTAGCTCCCCTCTGGGTAAGCAGTAGTCTACTCTTTTGGGACACACTCTTGTTGTTTTATGAGAGAAACTCCAGGTCAAGTGATGTTCACACGAGTCGTCATGGTGCCCTGTTGCCCCCGGTTATCTCTCTGGATGTTGGAGTTGGAGGGCCTCCTCACTCGAGGTTGGTGTGCCCACGGAGCGAACCCTGCAACTTCAGGGCATGGTTGGTGGTTAGGATCACCACGTGGGGTCCTTTTCCCTTAGGAGGGAGGTGGCCTTTTGGGCTGCTGATTTCCAGGTTTTTAGATACCGCCAGTATCTTGGCCAGATGTGGCAGTGGGCCAAGCCCCTTGGTGCCCGTAGTTTATCCTACCTGGATGGCATTCTTGCATTGTTCCATTTCAAGTGGTCCCAGTTTTTGCACTAATTCTCCAATGGCGATTCACCTTTCACCGGGAATGTAAAGGTCAAAGGGTTTAGCTAAATTAGGGAGTTCCAGGGCAAGGGTCTGAATTGACTGCTCTTTCCATTCTTGAAAGGCCACTTCTGGATTCTATTCAAAAGGATCATCATCTTTTCCTTTCAGTGTTTCATATAGAGGCCCAGCTAGTAGACTGTAGTTAGGGATCCAGAAGCAGCAAACCCTGGCCTCCCCAGGAACCCCTAAGCTGTCTTCTAGTTTTAGAAAGGGGTAAGGCTGAAAATGGTTTCTTCCCTTTCCTGGGATGGGCTTCTCCGACCTTCTGTGAGAACGAAGCCCAGGCAGGTCACTGCAGTCTGTGATATTTGAGCTTTTTCTTGGACAACTTCTATCCTTTATTGGCTTGGTAGTTCAGAGGCCTCCTTAGTAGGGCTGGCGATCAGAATGTCGTCTGCGTACTGAAGGAGGGTTTCCTTTCCCAGAGGTAGAACTTTTAGGTCTTTAGCTAAGCTTTCCCCAAAGATGGTGTGGGAATTTTTGCACCCTTGGGGCAAGACGGCCCGGAAGTATTGTTTTAGTTGTATGTTGAGTCCTGCCACTCACAAGCCAAAATTTCTTGTGACTCTGGGACTAATGGAATACAAAAGAAGGCATCATTGAAGACTAATACAGAATACCATGTCCTGGTGGTTGGTAGAATGACCAGCAGGGTGTAGGAATTAGGAGCAGCTGGAGGTATATCCTCGGTGGCTTCACTGACTGTCCTGACATCCTTTACCAGGTCCCCAGCAGCCCATGGGGCTCTCGTGGTCAGACCAATCCCAGAATATGGAGCTCACCTGGGCAGGTACCCCACCCCCACCCCAGCCCACGGGGCTCTCGTGGTCAGGCCCCTCCCAGGATACAGAGCTACCCTTGCAGGTACCGTGGCAGGGCTGGGCACACAGGAACCGTGCACATAGCCCTCATTGCAGAGCACCCCCAGCTCACCTGTCGCTCAGAGCTGACACAGAGCACCTCAGAGCAGGACTTGAACTAACAAACAGCAGCTGCGACAGGTCTGTGACCCTGGGCATCACTCTGTGCGGCCTCCCTCCACCTGGTCTTCCAGAGACTTCCACTGCACCCGGGGCACCAGGCCTCTGTCTCCAACCACCACCCACCCCTCCTCTCCCTGACTCCTGGGTTCCTCTCATTAGGAGAGGGTTTTCTTGAAGTTGTCTCCCACTCATGGGCCAGATAAAATGATTAGAAAACAAGCCAAAGCTGCAGCCCCTTGTCTATCCTGACTCTCAGGAGCCCACACCTGTTCCTTGGACCTGGCCGGTTCAGCAAGTTCCATTTTCTGCAACTGTGAGCCCCTGAGGGGTGATGATTGGCTGACCTGGGCAGCCTTACCGTGCCGGCCAGCCCTCCCCAGGTGTGCCTGGGTTGAGATCAATATAAATACCACTCCAGGCAGCAAGAGGCCCTGCAGCCGTGCCTGACGCCATTTTCTCTGCCCTGTCAGCAGTCTCGGGGCTGGGCTGGTGGGAGGGAGTGAGAGGCCACGGCTTTGTGGGTGGCCCAGTGTGAGTGGGGCTCTGCTGGACTTTCTGCAGCAGTTGCCAGGCTGCCACCTGCTAAAGAAGAGGATGTGTCACCCATACCTGCTGCTGGAATTTCTCCCTGGGCAGAGGTGAGGAAGGAAAAAAGCAGTGGGGGCAGGGACAGGACGGGTATCTCAGGCAGGGAAATGGAAATCTTCCAGAAGAGCACCCAGGGCCAGGACCATCCTGGCTGGCCTGCAGGCACCAAGTCGGCCGGTATGCTGTCACTCGTGTGGCTCTATGGCCCTTCCTCTAGGCTTTCAAGTCCTTGTATATATTCAGGTGTTTTACCTGGGACGGGTGGGAATAGTTCAGCAGCAACTGGCCTGGGGCTCAGCTCACGTTTACTCACAGATGCCTCGGCACGGTGCCCCAGCTTTGCAATGAGGACGCTTGTTGCATGGGGGCTGCTGGCTGAATGGGAGATGATTCCCCACCACTGACCAACTTCAGAATTGTTTACAACTGGAGCAAGTGCCCTGATACGGTTTTCCTCTGTGGAACTGGTGGGTTCTGTGTTTTTTTTCTCTTTTTCGTTTTTGGTTCAAGGTAGATTTTATTCCTCTTTTTTGTATTTACAGATATAAGCATAGAAATAATTTATTCATATAAATACATGTATGTGAAGGGAATAATTGTTTTTTCTGTTTTATTTTTTTAATTTTATTTCTTTTTAATTTTGAATTTTATTTTATATTTTTATACAGCAGGTTCTTATTGGTTATCTATTTTATACATATAAATGTATACATGCCAATCCCAGTCTCTCAACTCCTCCCACCACCAACCCCCCCAACAGCTTTCCCCCCTTGTTGTCCATACGTTTGTTGTCTACATCTGTTGCTCTATTTATGCCTTGCAAAATGGTTAATCTGTACAGTTTTTCTAGGTTCCACATATATGCATGAATATACAAGATTTGTTTTTCTCTTTCTGACTTACTTCACTCTGTATGACAGTCTCTAGATCCATCGACGTCTCTACAAATGACTAATTTCATTCCTTTTCATGGCTTAGTAATATTCCATTTTATATATGTACCACTGCTTTATGCATTCGTCTGTCTGTGGGCATTTAGGTTGCTTCCATTACCTCGATATTGTAAAGAGTGATACAATGAACATTGCGGTGAATGTCTCTTTTTGATTTATGGTTTTGTCTGGGTATATGTCCAGAACTGGGATTGCTGTATCATATGGTAATTCTACTGTTAGTTTCTTAAGAAACTCCATATTGTTCTCCATAGTGACTGTATCAATTTATATTCCCAACAATAGTGGAAGAGGGTTCCTTTTCTCCACACATTTCCAGCATTTTTTGTTTGTAGATTTTCTGATGATGCCCATTCTACCAGGTGTGAGGTGATACCTCATTGTTGAGTCCATTTTGTTGAGCAAGGGGTAGGTCTTGTCTATTACATATTTAGCTTATGGAACGGTATCTGTGCTAATTTCAAACTCTGCTTTTATGCAGCACCACAACTCACCTTCCCCCTTAAGCAAGCATAAGTTGGTTTTCTAAACATGAGACCCTGTTCTGTTTTGTAATTCAGTTCATGTGTAACCAAGTTCACATTCCATGTATTAGTGATACCTTATGATGTTTCTCTTTCTGTGTGACTTTTTTCACTTAGAATCACCGTGCCTCAATCCACTCATTATGCTGGTACGGGCCTGGTGACATAGTTTTCATTGCTGAGAGGTATTCTGTTGTACGTAAGTACCGCAACTTCTTTATCAATTATTTGCTCTCTGGCATATTTAACTTGTGCTGAAGAAGAGGTTCCTGTAAAAGAGCCGTCCCAAATTTTGGGGGGGCTGTGTCTTTTTGATTTTAATTTCCCTAAGCTATAGGACCATAAGTGGAAGTGCCCTAGGCTCTGTTGCTTTGTTTTTTAGATGTTTCAGGAAACACCATACACTTCTCCCGAGTGGCTGCTGGCAATTTACATCCCGCCCATCAGCATAACAAGGCTCCCAGTTCTCCATGGCCTGTCCTGCCTTTCTGGATTTTACACTTTTTTCAGATGGCCCTTTTGACTGGGGGAAGTGAGACTTCATTGTAGTGCAGATTTCCTTCGCAAGCTTGCTTGGTTGGCCAAAAAGTGCGTATGCGTTTTCTCATGAATATATTCAGGAAAAAACGCATACGCCCTTTTTGTCCAAGTGCATCATTGTGGAGGTTCTGCCTCTTTTCCTATGCTTTAAATGGAATTCCAGTCTACCTCCTGAAATCGGGTTCTTGCAATTCTGCCCCGCTTTCAAGTCCTCTTGGCAGCCTTACTTCAGTATATTTTTGGATGATAGCTGTCATTTATAACTCTGCAGGTTTGTGAATTACAGTGCCCCTGAGCTCCTTTCTTCAACTCGCTTTCTTGTGAGCTGGCCGCAGCACCGCAGGATTGCTTCAGGCCCTAATCTGGTTCCGGCACGGCACGCTGAGCCTTTGGTTAATTCCTCTTCCTGGTGGGAAATGAGAGTTAAATTTGCCCGTCCAGACACCTCCAGCTAGTCTCTCATTGGTTCTCCCTATTCCTGTTCATCTTCCGCAGAAATTGCAAACTGGGCCAAATAGGAGGTTAAAGGCACTGACTCTCCAAGTCGGGAGAGTGTTAGTGAAGCATCTGGAATGTTGCACCCAAGTACCAGGTGACAAGAAATGAGACATATTTGAACACGTCTCAGGATCACACGGTTGATCATACTCTGGGTTCCACATGCGTGTTTTAGCTGAAGGAAGAATCCCTAAAACCTGGAGAGTTGAGGCCCGTGGAATGGGTACCATGCAATATGACTTCAGAGGGTCTTCATTTGCTCACCGAACCTCTCCAATCCTATCCCTGCTGCATTTATGCCCCTGTACACACGCTTGATTCTCTTTCAGAGACATAGCAGTCCATAGGTTTTAAGATACTTACTAGTCAGGTACATTCTTAGGCGTTTAATATGGGGTGTTGAGTCCATCTCGTTGAGCAAGGAGTAGCTCTTGTCTATTACATATTTGGCTTAAAGAACTTTATCTGTGCTCATTTGAATCTGTGTTTTTGTGCAGCACCCCAACTCACCTTTCCGCTTAAGCAAGCATAAGTTGGTTTTCTAAATTTGAGACCTTATTCTGTTTTGTAATTCAGTTCCTGTGTAGCAAGTTTACATTCCGTGTATTAGTGATATCTTATGATGTTTCTTTTTCTGTGTGACTTATTTCAGTTAGAATCCTCATACCTGAACCCACTCATTATGCTGCTACGGGCCTGATGAAATAGATTTCATTGCTGAGTGATATTGCATTGTACGTAAGTACCACAACTTCTTTATCCATTTTTCACTTTCTGCGATATTGAACTTGTACCGTAAACGAGGTTCTTGTAATCAGAGCCGTCCCAAACATTTGGGTGGCTGTGTCTTTTTGATTTTAATTTCCCTAAGCTATAGCACCATAAGTGGAAGTGCCCTAGGCTCTGTTGCTTTGTTTTTTAGATGTTTCAGGAAACACCATACACTTCTCCGGAGTGGCTGTTGGCAATTTACATCCCACCCATCAGCATAACAATGCTCCCAGTTCTCCATGGCCTGTCCTGCCTTTCTGGATTTTACACATTTATCAGATGGCCCTTTTGACCTGGGGGAAGTGAGACTACATTGTAGTGCAGATTTCCTTTGCAAGCTTGCTTGGTTGGCCAAAAAGGGCGTATGCGTTTTATCCTGAATATATTCAGGAAAAAACGCATACGCCCTTTTTGGCCAAGTGCATCATTGTGGACGTTCTGCCTCTTTTCCTATGCTTTAAATGCAATTCCAGTCTACCTCCTGAAATCGGGTTCCTGCAATTCTGCCCCGCTTTCAAGTCCTCTTGGCAGCCTTACTTCAGTATATTTTTGGACGACAGCTGTCATTTATAACTCTGCAGGTTTGTGAATTACAGTGCCCCTGAGCTCCTTTCTTCAACTCGCTTTCTTGTGAGCTGCCCGGAACACCGCAGGATTGATTCAGGCCCTAATCTTGTTCCGCCATGGCACGCTGAGCCTTTGGTTAATTCCTCTTCCTGGTCGGAAATGAGAGTTAAATTTGCCCGTCCAGACACTTCCAGCTAGTCTCTCATTGGTTCTCCCTATTCCTGTTCATCTTCCGCAGAAAATGCAAACTGGGCCAAACAGGAGGTTAAAGGCACTGACTCTCCAAGTCGGGAGAGGGTTAGTGAAGCATCTGGAATGTTGCACCCAAGTACCAGGTGACGAGAAATGAGACATATTTGAACACGTCTCAGGATCACACGGTTGATCATACTCTGGGTTCCACATGCGTGTTTTAGCTGAAGGAAGAATCCCTTAAACCTGGAGAGTTGAGACCCGTGGAATATGTACCATGCAATATGACTTCAAAGGGTCTTCATTTGCTCACCGAACCTCTCCAATCGTATCACTGCTGCGTTTATGCCCCTGTACACACACTTGATTCTCTTTCGGAGACATAGCAATCCATAGGTTTTAAGATACTTACTAGTCAGGTACATACTTAGCCGTTTAATATGGGGTGTTGAGTCCATCTCGTTGAGCAAGGAGTAGCTCTTGTCTATTACATATTTGGCTTAAGGAACTTTATCTGTGCTCATTTCAATATGTGTTTTTGTGCAGCACCCCAACTCACCTTTCCCCTTAAGCAAGCATAAGTTGGTTTTCTAAATTTGACACCTTATTCTGTTTTGTAATTCAGTTACTGTGTAGCAAGTTTACATTCCGTGTATTAGTGATATCTTATGATGTTTCTTTTTCTCTGTGACTTATTTCAGTTAGAATCATCATAACTGAATCCACACATTATGCTGCTATGGGCCTGATGACATAGATTTCATTGCTGAGTGATATTGCGTTGTACGTAAGTACCACAACTTCTTTATCCATTTTTCACTTTCTGCGATATTGAACTTGTACCGTAAACGAGGTTCTTGTAAACAGAGCCGTCCCAAACATTGGGGTGGCTGTGTCTGTTTGATTTTAATTTCCCTAAGCTATATGACCATAAGTGGAAGTGCCGTAGGCTCTGTTGCTTTGTTTCTTAGAACTTTCAGGAAACACCATACACTTCTCCCAAGTGGCTGTTGGCAATTTACATCCCGCCCATCAGCATAACAAGGCTCCAAGTTCTCCATGGCCAGTACTGCCTTTCTGGATTTTACACATTTTTCAGATCGCCCTTGTGACCCGGGGGAAGTGAGACTTCATTTTAGTGCAGATTTCCTTTGCAAGCTTGCTTAGTTGGCCAAAAACCGCGTATGCATTTTTTCCTGAATATATTCAGGAAAAAATGCATACGCCCTTTTAGGCCAAGTGCATCATTGTGGACGTTCTGCCTCTTTTCCTATGCTTTAAATGCAATTCCAGTCTACCTCCTGAAATCGGTTTCCTGCAATTCTCCCCAGCTTTCAAGTAATCTTGGGAGCCTTACTTCAGTATATTTTTGGACGATAGCTGTCATTTATAACTCTGCAGGTTTGTGAATTACAGTGCCCCGAGCTCCTTTCTTCAACTTGCCTTCTTGTGAGCTGGCCGCAACACCGCAGGATTGCTTCAGGCCCTAATCTTGTTCCGGCACGGCAGGCTGAGCCTTTGGTTAATTCCTCTTCCTCGTGGGAAATGAGAGTTAAATTTGCCCATCCAGGCACCTCCAGCTAGTCTCTCATTGGTCCTCCCTATTCCTGTTCATCTTCCACAGATATTGCAAACTGGGCCAAACAGGACGTTAAAGGCACTGACTCTCCAAGTCGGGAGAGTGTTAGTAAAGCGTCTGGAATGTTGTACCCGAGTACCAGGGGACGAGAACTGAGACATATTGGAACACGTCTCCCGATCACACGGTTGATCATACTCTGGGTTCCACATGCATGTTTCAGCTGAAGGAAGAATCCCTTAAACCTGGAGAGTTGAGACCCGTGGAATGGGTACCATGCAATATGACATCAAAGCGTCTTCATTTGCTCACCGAACCTCTCCAATCCTATCACTGCTGCGTTTATGCCCCTGTACACACGCTTGATTCTCTTTCGGAGACATGGCAATCCATAGGTTTTAAGATACTTACTAGTCAGGTACATTCTTAGGCGTTTAATATGGGGTGTTGAGTCCATTTCGTTGAGCAAGGAGTAGCTCTTGTCTATTCCATATTTGGCTTAAGGAACTTTATCTGTGCTCATTTCAATCTCTGGTTTTATGCAGCACCCCAACTCACCTTTCCCCTTAAGCAATCATAAGTTGGTTTTCTAAATTTGAGACCCTGTTCTCTTTTGTAATCCAGTTCCTGTGTAGCCAAGTTTACATTCCGTGTATTAGTGATATCTTATGATGTTTCTTTTTCTGTGTGACTTATTTCAGTTAGAATCATCATACCTGAATCCACTCAGTATGCTGCTACGGGCCTCATGACATAGATTTCATTGCTGAGTGATATTGCATTGTACGTAAGTACCACAACTTCTTTATCCATTTCTCGCTTTCTGCGATATTGAACTTGTACTGTAAACGAGGTTCTTGTAAACAGAGCCGTCCCAAACTTTGGGGTGGCTGTGTCTTTTTGATTTTAATTTCCCTAAGCTATAGGACCATAAGTGGAAATGCCCTAGGCTCTGTTGCTTTGTTTTTTAAATGTTTCAGGAATCAGCATACACTTCTCCCATTTGCTTTTGGGAATGTACATCCCGCCCATCAGCATAACAAGGCTCCCAGTTCTCCATGGCCTGTCCTGCCTTTCTGGATTTTACACTTTTTTCAGATGGCCCTTTTGACCGGGGGGAAGTGAGACTTCATTGTAGTGCAGATTTCTTTTGCAAGCTTGCTTGGTTGGCCAAAAACGGCGTATGCGTTTTTTCCAGAATATATTCAGGAAAAAACGCATACGCCCTTTTTGGCCAAGTGCATCATTGTCGACGTTCTGCTTCTTTTCCTATGCTTTAAATGCAATTCCAGTCTACCTCCTGAAATCGGTTTCCTGCAATTCTGCCCCGCTTTCAAGTCCGCTTGGCAGCCTTACTTCAGTATATTTTTGGACGATAGCTGTCATTTATAACTCTGCAGGTTTGTGAATTACAGTGCCCCTGAGCTCCTTTCTTCAACTCGCTTTCTTGTGAGCTGGCCGCAACACCACAGGATAGCTTCAGGCCGTAATCTGGTTCTGGCACGTCATGCTGAGCTTTTGGTTAACTCCTCTTCCTGGTGGGAAATGAGAGTTAAATTTGCCCGTCCGGACACCTCCAGCTACTCACTCATTGGTCCTCCCTATTCTTCTTCATTTTCCGCAGAAATTGCAAACTGGGCCAAACAGGAGGTTAAAGGCACTGACTCTCCAAGTCGGGAGAGTGTTAGTAAAGCGTCTGGAATGTTGCACCCGAGTACCAGGGGACGAGAACTGAGACATATTGGAACACGTCTCCCGATCACACGGTTGATCATACTCTGGGTTCCACATGCATGTTTTAGCTGAAGGAAGAATCCCTTAAACCTGGAGAGTTGAGACCCGTGGAATGGGTACCATGAAATATGACTTCAAAGGGTCTTCATTTGCTCACCGAACCTCTCCAATCCTATCACTGCTGCGTTTATGCCCCTGTACACACGCTTAATTCTCTTTCGGAGACATAGCAATCCATAGGTTTTAAGATACTTAATAGTCAGGTACATTATTAGGCATTTAATATGGGGTGTTGAGTCCATCTAGTTGAGCAAGGAGTAGCTCTTGTCTATTACATATTTGGCTTAAGGAACTTTATCTGTGCTCATTTCAATCTCTGGTTTTATGCAGCACCCCAACTAACCTTTGCCCTTAAGCAACCATAAGTTGGTTTTCTAAATTTGAGACCCTGTTCTGTTTTGTAATCCAGTTCTGTGTAGCCAAGTTTACATTCCGTGTATTAGTGATATCTTATGATGTTTCTTTTTCTGTGTGACTTATTTCAGTTAGAATCATCATACCTGAATCCACTCATTATGCTGCTACAGGCCTGATGACATAGATGTCAATGCTGAGTGATATTGCATTGTACATAAGTACCACAAATTCTTTATCCATTTTTCGCTTTCTGTGATATTGAACTTGTACCGTAAACGAGGTTCTTGTAAACAGAGCTGTCCCAAATTTTTGGGTGGCTGTGTCTTTTTGATTTTAATTTCCCTAAGCTATAGGACCATAAGTGGAAGTGCCCTAGGCTCTGTTGCTTTGTTTTTTAGATGTTTCAGGAAACACCATACACTTCTCGTGAGTGGCTGTTGGCAATTTACATCCCACCCATCAGCATAACAAGGCTCCCAGTTCTCCATGGCCTGTCCTGTCTTTCTGGACGTTACACTTTTTTCAGATGACCCTTTGGACCGGGGGGAAGTGAGACTTCATTGTAGTGCAGATTTCCTTTCCAAGCTTGCTTGGTTGGCCAAAAAGGACGTATGCGTTTTTTCCTGAATATATTCAGGAAAAAACACATACGTCCTTTTTGGCCAAGTGCATCATTGTCGACGTTCTGCCTCTTTTCCTATGCTTTAAATGCAATTCCAGTCTCCCTCCTGAAATCGGTTACCTGCAATTCTGTCCCGCTTTCAAGTCCTCTTGGCAGCCTTACTTCAGTATATTTTTGGACGATAGCTGTCATTTATAACTCTGCAGGTTTGTGAATTACAGTGCCCCTGAGCTCCTTTCTTCAACTCGCTTTCTTGTGAGCTGGCCGCAACACTGCAGGATTGCTTCAGACCCTAATCTGGTTCCAGCACAGCACGCTGAGCCTTTGGTTAATTCCTCTTCCTGGTGGGAAATGAGAGTTAAATTTGCCCGTCCAGACACCTCCAGCTAGTCTCTCATTGGTTTTCCCTATTCCTGTTCATCTTCCGCAGAAATTGCAAACTGGGCCAAACAGGAGGTTAAAGGCACTGACTCTCCAAGTCGGGAGAGTGTTAGTAAAGTGTCTGGAATGTTGCACCCGAGTACCAGGGGACAAGAACTGAGACATACTGGAACACGTCTCCCGATCACACGGTTGATCATACTCTGGGTTCAACATGCATGCTTTAGCTGAAGGAAGAATCCCTTAAACCTAGAGAGTTGAGACCCGTGGAATGGGTACCATGCAATATGACTTCAAAGGGTCTTCATTTGCTCACCGAACCTCTCCAATCCTATCACTGCTGCGTTTATGCCCCTGTACACACGCTTGATTCTCTTTTGGAGACATAGCAATCCATAGGTTTTAAGATACTTACTAGTCAGGTACATGCTTAGGCGTTTAATATGGGGTGTTGAGTCCATTTCGTTGAGCAAGGAGTAGCTCTTGTCTATTCCATATTTGGCTTAAGGAACTTTATCTGTGCTCATTTCAATCTCTGGTTTTATGCAGCACCCCAACTCACCTTTCCCCTTAAGCAAGCATAAGTTGGTTTTCTAAATTTGAGACCCTGTTCTGTTTTGTATTCCAGTTCCTGTGTAGCCATGTTTACATTCCGTGTATTAGTGATATCTTATGATGTTTCTTTTTCTGTGTGACTTATTTCAGTTAGAATCATCATACCTGAATCCACTCATTATGCTGCTACGTGCCTTATGACATAGATTTCATTGCTGAGTGATATTGCATTGTACGTAAGTACCACAACTTCTTTATCCATTTTGCACTTTCTGGGATATTGAACTTGTACCGTAAACGAGGTTCTTGTAAACAGATCCGTCCCAAACTTTGGGGTGGCTGTGTCTTTTTGATTTTAATTTCCCTAAGCTATAGGGCCATAAGTGGAAGTGCCCTAGGCTCTGTTGCTTTGTTTTTTAGATGTTTCAGGAAACACCATACACTTCTCCCGTTTGGCTGTTGGCAATATACATCCCGCCCATCAGCATAACAAGGCTCCCAGTTCTCCATGGCCTGTCCTGCCTTTCTGGATTTTACACTTTTTTCAGTTGGCCCTTTTGACCGGGGGGAAGTGAGACTTCATTGTAGTGCAGATTTCCTTTGCAAGCTTGCTTGGTTGGCCAAAAAGGGCGTATGCGTTTTTTCCTGAATATATTCAGGAAAAAACGCATACGCCCTTTTTGGCCAAGTGCATCATTGTCGACGTTTTGCCTCTTTTCCTATGCTTTAAATGCAATTCCAGTGTACCTCCTGAAATTGTTTTCCTGCAGTTCTGCCCCGCTTTCAAGTCCTCTTGGCAGCCTTACTTCAGTATATTTTTGGATGATAGCTGTCATTTATAACTCTGCAAGTTTGTGAATTACAGTGCCCCTGAGCTCCTTTCTTCAACTCGCTTTCTTGTGAGCTGGCCGCAACACCGCAGGATTGCTTCAGGCCCTAATCTGGTTCCGGCACGGCATGCTGAGCCTTTGGTTAATTCCTCTTCCTGGTGGGAAATGAGTTAAATTTGCCCGTCCAGACACCTCCAGCTAGTCTCTCATTGGTTCTCCCTATTCCTGTTCATCTTCCGCAGAAATTGCAAACTGGGCCAAACAGGAGGTTAAAGGCACTGACTCTCCAAGTCGGGAGAGTGTTAGTAAAGCGTCTGGAATGTTGCACCCGAGTACCAGGGGATGAGAACTGAGACATATTGGAACACGTCTTCCGATCACACGGTTGATCATACTCTGGGTTCCACATGCATGATTTAGCTGAAGGAAGAATCCCTTAAACCTGGAGTGTTGAGACCCGTGGAATGGGTACCATGCAATATGACTTCAAAGGGTCTTCATTTGCTCACCAAACCTCTCCAATCCTATCACTGCTGCGTTTATGCCCCTGTACACACGCTTGATTCTCTTTCGGAGACATAGTGATCCATAGGTTTTAAGATACTTACTAGTCAGGTACATTCTTAGGCGTTTTATATGGGGTGTTGAGTCCATTTCGTTGAGCAAGGAGTAGCTCTTGTCTATTACATATTTGGCTTAAGGAACTTTATCTGTGCTCATTTCAATCTCTGGTTTTATGCAGCACCCCAACTCACCTTTCCCCTTAAGCAAGCATAAGTTGGTTTTCTAAATTTGAGACCCTGTTCTCTTTTGTAATCCAGTTCCTGTGTAGCCAAGTTTACATTCCGTGTATTAGTGATATCTTATGATGTTTCTTTTTCTGTGTGACTTATTTCAGTTAGAATCATCATACCTGAATCCACTCATTATGCTGCTATGGGCCTGATGACATAGATTTCATTGCTGAGTGATATTGCATTGTACGTAAGTACCACAACTTCTTTATCCATTTTTTGTTTTCTGCGATATTGAACTTGTACCATAAACGATGTTCTTGTAAACAGAGCCATCCCAAACTTTGGGGTGGCTGTGTCTTTTTGATTTTAATTTCCCTAAGCTATAGGACCATAAGTGGAAGTGCCCTAGGCTCTGTTGCTTTGTTTTTTAGATGTTTCAGGAAACACCATACACTTCTCCCGAGTGGCTGTTGGCAATTTACATCCCACCCATCAGCATAACAAGGCTCCCAGTTCTCCATGGCCTGTCCTGCCTTTCTGGATTTTACACTTTTTTCAGATGGCCCTTTTGACCGGGGGGAAGTGAGACTTCATTGTAGTGCAGATTTCCTTTGCAAGCTTGCTTGGTTGGCCAAAAAGGGCGTATACGTCTTTTCCTGAATATATTCAGAAAAAAACGCATACGCCCGTTTTGGCCAAATGCATCATTGTCGACGTTCTGCCTCTTTTCCTATGCTTTAAATCGAATCCAGTCTACCTCCTGAAATCGGATTCCTGCAATTATGCCCCGCTTTCAAGTCCTCTTGGCAGCCTTACTTCAGTATATTTTTGGACGATAGCTGTCATTTATAACTCTGCAGGTTTGTGAATTACAGTGCCCCTGAGCTCCTTTCTTCAACTCGCTTTCTTGTGAGCTGGCCGCAACACCGCAGGATTGCTTCAGGCCCTAATCTGGTTCCGGCACGGCCCGCTGAGCCTTTGGTTAATTCCTCTTCCTGGTGGGAAATGAGAGTTAAATTTGCCCGTCCAGACACCTCCAGCTAGTCTCTCATTGGTTCTCCCTATTCCTGTTCATCTTCCGCAGAAATTGCAAACTGGGCCAAACAGGAGTTTAAAGGCACTGACTCTCCAAGTCGGGAGAGTGTTAGTAAAGCGTCTGGAATGTTGCACCCGAGTACCAGGGGACGAGAACTGAGACATATTGGAACACGTCTCCCGATCACACGGTTGATCATACTCTGGGTTCCACATGCATGATTTAGCTGAAGGAAGAATCCCTTAAACCTGGAGAGTTGAGACCCGTGGAATGGGTACCATGCAATATGACTTCAAAGGGTCTTCATTTGCTCACCGAACCTCTCCAATGCTATCACTGCTGCGTTTATGCCCCTGTACACACGCTTGATTCTCTTTCGGAGACATAGTGTTCCATAGGTTTTAAGATACTTACTAGTCAGGTACATTCTTAGGCGTTTAATATGGGGTGTTGAGTCCATTTCGTTGAGCAAGGAGTAGCTCTTGTCTATTACATATTTGGCTTAAGGAACTTTATCTGTGCTCATTTCAATCTCTGGTTTTATGCAGCACCCCAACTCACCTTTCCCCTTAAGCAAGCATAAGTTGGTTTTCTAAATTTGAGACCCTGTTCTCTTTTGTAATCCAGTTCCTGTGTAGCCAAGTTTACATTCCGTGTATTAGTGATAACTTATAATGTTTCTTTTTCTGTGTGACTTATTTCAGTTAGAATCATCATACCTGAATCCACTCATTATGCTGCTATGGGCCTGATGACATAGATTTCATTGCTGAGTGATATTGCATTGTACCTAAGTCCCACAACTTCTTTATCCATTTTTCACTTTCTGTGATATTGAACTTGTCCCGTAAACGAGTTTCTTGTAAACAAAGCCGTCCCAAACTTTGGGGTGGCTGTGTCTTTTTGATTTTAATTTCCCTAAGCCATAGGGCCATAAGTGGAAGTGCCCTAGGCTCTGTTGCTTTGTTTTTTAGATGTTTCAGGAAACACCATACACTTCTCCCGAGTGGCTGTTGGCAATATACATCCCGCCCATCAGCAAAACAAGGCTCCCAGTTCTCCATGGCCTGTCCTGCCTTTCTGGATTTTACACTTTTTTCAGTGGGCCCTTTTGACCGGGGGGAAGTGAGACTTCATTGCAGTGCAGATTTCCTTTGCAAGCTTGCTTGGTTGGCCAAAAAGGGCGTATGCGTTTTTTCCTGAATATATTCAGGAAAAAACGCATACGCCCTTTTTGGCCAAGTGCATCATTGTCGACGTTTTGCCTCTTTTCCTATGCTTTAAATGCAATTCCAGTCTACCTCCTACAATCGGTTTCCTGCAGTTCTGCCCCGCTTTCAAGTCCTCTTGGCAGCCTTACTTCAGTATATTTTTGGACGATAGCTGTCATTTATAACTCTGCAGGTTTGTGAATTACAGTGCCCCTGAGCTCCTCTCTTCAACTCGCTTTCTTGTGAGCTGGCCGCAACACCGCAGGATTGCTTCAGGCCCTAATCTGATTCCGGCACGGCACGCTGAGCCTTTGGTTAATTCCTCTTCCTGGTGGGAAATGAGAGTTAAATTTGCCCGTCCAGACACCTCCAGCTAGTCTCTCATTGGTTCTCCCTATTCCTGTTCATCTTCCGCAGAAATTGCAAACTGGGCCAAACAGGAGGTTAAAGGCACTGACTCTCCAAGTCGGGAGAGTGTTAGTAAAGCGTCTGGAATGTTGCACCCGAGTACCAGGGGACGAGAACTGAGACATATTGGAACACGTCTCCCGATCACACGGTTGATCATACTCTGGGTTCCACATGCATGATTTAGCTGAAGGAAGAATCCCTTAAACCTGGAGAGTTGAGACCTGTGGAATGGGTACCATGCAATATGACTTCAAAGGGTCTTCATTTGCTCACCGAACCTCTCCAATCCTATCACTGCTGCGTTTATGCCCCTGTACACACGCTTGATTCTCTTTCGGAGACATAGTGATCCATAGGTTTTAAGATACTTACTAGTCAGGTACATTCTTAGGCATTTAATATGTGGTGTTGAGTCCATTTCGTTGAGCAAGGAGTAGCTCTTGTCTATTACATATTTGGCTTAAGGAACTTTATCTGTGCTCATTTCAATCTCTGGTTTTATGCAGCACCCCAACTCACCTTTCCCCTTAAGCAAGCATAAGTTGGTTTTCTAAATTTGAGACCCTGTTCTGTTTTGTAATCCAGTTCCTGTGTAGCCAAGTTTACATTCCGTGTATTAGTGATATCTTATGATGTTTCTTTTTCTGTGTGACTTATTTCAGTTAGAATCATCATACATGAATCCACTCATTATGCTGCTATGGGCCTGATGACATAGATTTCATTGCTGAGTGATATTGCATTGTACGTAAGTACCACAACTTCTTTATCCATTTTTCACTTTCTGTGATATTGAACTTGTCCTGTAAACGAGTTTCTTGTAAACAGAGCCGTCCCAAACTTTGGGGTGGCTGTATCTTTTTGATTTTAATTTCCCTAAGCTATAGGGCCATAAGTGGAAGTGCCCTACGCTCTGTTGCTTTGTTTTTTAGATGTTTCAGGAAACACCATACACTTCTCCCGTTTGGCTGTTGGCAATATACATCCCGCCCATCAGCATAACAAGGCTCCCAGTTCTCCATGGCCTGTCCTGCCTTTCTGGATTTTACACTTTTTTCAGTTGGCCCTTTTGACCGGGGGGAAGTGAGACTTCATTGTAGTGCAGATTTCCTTTGCAAGCTTGCTTGGTTGGCCAAAAAGGGCGTATGCGTTTTTTCCTGAATATATTCAGGAAAAAACGCATACGCCCTTTTTGGCCAAGTGCATCATTGTCGACGTTTTGCCTCTTTTCCTATGCTTTAAATGCAATTCCAGTGTACCTCCTGAAATTCTTTTCCTGCAGTTCTGCCCCGCTTTCAAGTCCTCTTGGCAGCCTTACTTCAGTATATTTTTGGATGATAGCTGTCATTTATAACTCTGCAAGTTTGTGAATTACAGTGCCCCTGAGCTCCTTTCTTCAATTCGCTTTCTTGTGAGCTGGCCGCAACACCGCAGGATTGCTTCAGGTCCTAATGTGGTTCCGGCATGGCACGCTGAGCCTTTGGCTAATTCCTCTTCCTCGTGGGTAATGAGAGTTAAATTTGCCCGTCCAGACACCTCCAGCTAGTCTCTCATTGGTCCTCCCTATTCCTGTTCATCTTCCGCAGAAATTGCAAACTGGGCCAAACAGGAGGTTAAAGGCACTGACTCTCCAAGTCGGGAGAGTGTTAGTAAAGCGTCTGGAATGTTGCACCCGAGTACCAGGGGACGAAAACTGAGACATATTTGAACACGTCTCCTGATCACACGGTTGATCATACTCTGGGTTCCACATGCATGTTTCAGCTGAAGGAAGAATCCCTTAAACCTAGAGAGTTGAGAACCGTGGAATGGGTACCATGCAATATGACTTCAAAGGGTCTTCATTTGCTCACCGAACCTCTCCAATCCTATCACTGCTGCGTTTATGCCCCTGTACACACGCTTGATTCTCTTTCAGAGACATAGCAATCCATAGGTTTTAAGATACTTCCTAGTCAGGTACATTCTTAGGCGTTTAATATGGGGTGTTGAGTCCATTTCGTTGAGCAAGGAGTAGCTCTTGTCTATTACATATTTGGCTTAAAGAACTTTATCTGTGCTCATTTCAATCTCTGGTTTTATGCAGCACCCCAACTCACCTTTCCCCTTAAGCAAGCATAAGTTTGTTTTCTAAATTTGAGACCCTGTTCTGTTTTGTAATCCAGTTCCTGTGTAGCCAAGTTTATATTCCGTGTATTAGTGATATCTTATGATGTTTCTTTTTCTGTGTGAATTATTTCAGTTAGAATCATCATACCTGAACCCACTCATTTTCTGCTACAGGCCTGTTGACATAGATTTCATTGCTGAGTGATATTGCATTGTACGTAAGTACCACAACTTCTTTATCCATTTTTCGCTTTCTGCGATATTGAACATGTACCATAAACGAGGTTCTTGTAAACAGAGTCATCCCAAACTTTGGGGTGGCTGTGTCTTTTTGATTTTAATTTCCCTAAGCTATAGGACCATAAGTGGATTTGACCTAGGCTCTGTTGCTTTGTTTTTTAGATGTTTCAGGAAACACCATACACTTCTCCCGAGTGGCTGTTGGCAATTTACTTCCCACCCATCAGCATAACAGGGCTCCCAGTTCTCCATGGCCTGTCCTGCCTTTCTGGATTTTATACTTTTTTCAGATGACCCTTTTGACTGGGGGGAAGTGAGACTTCATTGTAGTGCAGATTTCCTTTGCAAGCTTGCTTGGTTGGCCAAAAATGGCGTATGCGTTTTTTCCTGAATATATTCAGGAAAAAACGCATAAGACATTTTTGGCCAAGTGCATCATTGTGGACGTTCTTCCTCTTTTCCTATGCTTTAAATGCAATTCCAGTCTACCTCCTGAAATCGGTTTCCTGCAATTCTGCCCCACTTTCAAGTCCTCTTGGCAGCCTTACTTCAGTATATTTTTGGACGATAGCTGTCATTTATAAGTCTGCAGGTTTGTGAATTACAGTGCCCCTGAGCTCCTTTCTTCAACTCGCTTTCTTGTGAGCTGGCCGCAACACCGCAGGATTGCTTCAGGCCCTAATCTGGTTCCGGCACGGCACGCTGAGCCTTTGGTTAATTCCTCTTCCTGGTGGGAAATGAGAGTTAAATTTGCCCGTCCAGACACCTCCATCTTGTCTCTCATTGGTTCTCCCTATTCCTGTTCATCTTCCGCAGAAATTGCAAACTGGGCCAAACAGGAGGTTAAAGTCACTGACTTTCCAAATCGGGAGAGTGTTAGTAAAGCATCTGGAATGTTGCACCCGAGTACCAGGGGACGAACACTGAAACATATTTGAACACGTCTCCCTATCACACGGTTGATCATACTCTGGGTTCCACATGCGTGTTTTAGCTGAAGGAAGAATCCCTTAAACCTGGAGAGTTGAGATCCGTGGAATGGGTACCATGCAATATGACTTCAAAGGGTCTTCATTTGCTCACTGAACCTCTCCAATCCTATCAGTGCTGCTTTTATGCCCCTGTACACATGCTTGATACTCATTCGCAGACATAACAATCCATAGGTTTTAAGATACTTACTAGTCAGATACATTCTTAGGCGTTTAATATGGGGTGTTGAGTCCATTTCGTTGAGCAAGGAGTATCTCTTGTCTATTCCATATTTGGCTTAAGGAACATTATCTGTGCTCATTTCAATCTCTGGTTTTATGCAGCACCCCAACTCACCTTTCCCCTTAAGCAAGCATAAGTTGGTTTTCTAAATTTGAGACCCTCTTCTGTTTTGTAATTCAGTTCCTTTGTAGCAAGTTTACATTCCGTGTATTAGTGATATCTTATGATGTTTCTTTTTCTGTGTGACTTATTTCAGTTAGAATCATCATACCTGAATCCACTCATTATGCTGCTACAGGCCTGATGACATAGATGTCATTGCTGAGTGATATTGCATTGTACGTATGTACCACAACTTCTTTATCCATTTTTCGCTTTCTGCAATATTGAACTTGTCCCGTAAACGAGGTTCTTGTAAACAGAGCCGTCCCAAACTTTGGGGTGGCTGTGTCTTTTTGATTTTAATTTCCCTAAGCTATAGCACCATAAGTGGAAGTGCCCTAGGCTCTGTTGCTTTGTTTTTTAGATGTTTCAGGAAACACCATACACTTCTCCCGAGTGGCTGTTGGCAATTTACATCCCACTCATCAGCATAACCAGGCTCCCAGTTCTCCATGGCCTGTACTGCCTTTCTGGATTTTACACTTTTTTCAGATGGCCCTTTTTACCAGGGGGAAGTGAGACTTCATTGTAGTGCAGATTTCCTTTGCAAGCTTGCTTGGTTGGCCAAAAAGGGCATATGCGTTTTTTCCTGAATATATTCAGGAAAAAACGCATACGCCCTTTTTGTTCAAGTGCATCATTGTGGACGTTCTGCCTCTTTTCCTATGCTTTAAATGCAATTCCAGTCGACCTCCTGAAATCGATTTCCTGCAATTTTGCCCCGCTTTCAAGTCCTCTTGGCAGCCTTACTTCAGTATATTTTTGGACGATAGCTGTCATTTATAACTCTGCAGGTTTGTGAATTACAGTGCCCCTGAGCTCCTTTCTTCAATTCGCTTTCTTTTGAGCTGCCCGCAACACTGCAGGATTGCTTCAGGCCCTAATCTGGTTCTGGCACGGGATGCTGAGCCTTTGGTTAATTCCTCTTCCTGGTGGGAAATGAGAGTTAAATTTGCCTGTCCAGACACCTCCAACTAGTCTCTCATTGGTCCTCACTATTCCTGTTCATCTTCCACAGAAATTGCAAACTTGGCCAAACAGGAGGTTAAAGGCACTGACTCTCCAAGTCGGGAGAGTGTTAGTAAAGCATCTGGAATGTTGCACCCGAGAACCAGGGGACGGGAACTGAGACATATTTGAACACATCTCCCGATCACACGGTTGATCATACTCTGGGTTCCACATGCGTGTTTTAGCTGAAGGAAGAATCCCTTAAACCTGGAGAGTTGAGACCCGTCGAATAGGTACCATGCAATATGACTTCAAAGGGTCTTCATTTGCTCACCGAACCTCTCCAATCCTATCACTGCTGCGTTTATGCCCCTGTACACACGCTTGATTCTCTTTTGGAGACATAGCAATCCATAGGTTTTAAGATACTTACTAGTCAGGTACATACTTAGGCGTTTAATATGGGGTGTTGAGTCCATCTCGTTGAGCAAGGAGTAGCTCTTGTCTATTCCATATTTGGCTTAAGGAACTTTATCTGTGCTCATTTCAATCTCTGGTTTTATGCAGCACCCCAACTCACCTTTCCCCTTAAGCAAGCATAAGTTGGTTTTCTAAATTTGAGACCTTATTCTGTTTTGTAACTCTGTTCCTGTGTAGCAAGTTTACATTCCGTATATTAGTGATATCTTATGATGTTTCTTTTTCTGTGTGACTTATTTCAGTTAGAATCATCATACCTGAATCCACTCATTATGCTGCTACGGGCCTGATGACATAGATTTCATTGCTGAGTGATATTGCATTGTACGTAAGTACCACAACTTCTTTATCCATTTTTCGCTTTCTGCAATATTGAACTTGTCCCATAAACGAGGTTCCCTTAAACAGAGCCGTCCCAAACTTTGGGGTGGCTGTCTCTTTTTGATTTTAATTTCCCTAAGCTATAGCACCATAAGTGGAAGTGCCCTAGGCTCTGTTGCTTTGTTTTTTAGATGTTTCAGGAAACACCATACACTTCTCCCGAGTGGCTGTTGGCAATTTACATCCCACCCATCAGCATAACAATGTTCCCAGTTCTCCATTGCCTGTCCTGTCTTTCTGGATTTTACACTTTTTTCAGATGGCCCTTTTGACTGGGGGGAAGTGAGACTTCATTGTAGTGCAGATTTCCTTTGCAAGCTTGCTTGGTTGGCCAAAAAGGGCGTATGCGTTTTTTCCTGAATATATTCAGGAAAAAACGCATACTCCCTTTTTGGCCAAGTGCATCATTGTCGTCGTTCTGCCTCTTTTCCTATGCTTTAAATGCAATTCCTGTCTACCTCCTGAAATAGGTTTCCTGCAATTCTGCCTTGCTTTCAATGCCTCTTCATAGCCTTACCTCAATATAGTTTTTGAAAATAGTTGGCCTTTATAACTCTGCACGTTTTTGAATTGCAGTGGCCCTTAGCTCCATTTTTCAGCTCATATTTTTGTGATCTTGCCTCATAACCACAGGATTCCTTCAGGCCCTATTCTTCTTCTGGGGCACCTTGCTGTGCCTTTGGTTTATTCTTCTTACTGATGTGAAATTAGAGTGACATGTGCCCATTGAAACCGCTACAGCTTGTTTCTCACTGGTTCCCCCTATTCCCATTCATCCTCCGCACTAACTGCAGACTGTGCGATACCAGAACTTAAAGGCATTGACTCTCCATGTGAGGATGTTGTTAGTAAAGCGGCTGGAATGTCAATCCGGAGCCCCAGGAGAGGAAAAATGAGGTGCGTTTTAGAAACCTTTCCCGATCATATGGTATACCAGTCGCTGGGTTTCCCAAGCATGGTTTAGCTGTAGGAAGATTCCCTTCAACCTGGATTGTTGGGACCCTTGGAATGAGTAGCATGAAGTATTGCATTAAACTTTTGGCAGTTGCTCACCAAAACTCACCAATCCTCTCAGCCCCAAGTGTCCAGCCTTATGTGTTATCCAGCTGTGGGTTTATATGTGGTCAATCCAGGTTGCATCACAGCCCCTGAGCAAATTTTGTAAGAATTTTTCTCTCTTTCATTGTTTCTGCGTTTTGTTTTTAAAATTTATTTCTATAATGGGGTTTAGCTCATTTTCACTGCTGTGTTTGTGCCGCTCTGCACACACTTGATTCCCTTATGGAGATATATCAATACATGGATTTTAAGATTCTTATTACTCAGATATATTTCTCTGCAGTTTATAAGGTGTGTTGAGGCCAGTTCATTGAGCAAGGTGTAGATCTTGTCTAATATCTATTTGGTTTATTGAACGGTATCTGTGCTAATTTCAAACTCTGCTTTTATGCATCACCCCACCTCTCCTTTCCCCTTAAGCTGACATAAGTGTGTTTTCTAAATGTGAGACACTGTTCTGTAATTCATTTCTTGTGCAGCCATATTTACCCTCCCTCTATAAGTGATATCTTATGATATGTTTCTTTTTCTGTTTGACTTATTTCAAGTAGTATTATCGGACCTAAATCCACTCTTTATCCTTCTACTAGCCTTATTACATTGATTTCATGGTGAAGAGATATTCCATTGTACATAAGTACCACATCTTCTTTATCCATTGTTCTCTTTCCTGGGATATTTAAGGTGTACTGAAGTTGAGGTTCTTGTAAACAGAGTAGCCCTAAACTGTGGTGTGCTTGTGTCTTGTTGATTTTTAGAGTTCCCTAGATATATTCCCATGATTGGAAGTGTCCTATGCTCTGTAGCTCTGTTTTTTAGATGATTTAGGAACCACCATACACTTCTCCAGAGTGGCTCTCGGCAGTTCACACACTGCCCATCAGCGTATAAAGGCTCCCTGTTCTCCATGGCCTGTCCTGCATTTCTGGTTTTTACAATTTTTTAGGATGGCCCTTTTGACCGGTGGGAAATGAGACTTCTTTGTTGTGCACATTTGCATTGCTTGCTTGCTTCGTTGCCCATAAAGTGCGTATGCGTTTTTTCCTGGATATAATCAGGAAAAATGCATACGCCCTTTTGGGCCAACTGCATCATTGTCGAAATTCTGCCGCTTTTCATGTGCTTTAAAGACGAGTCCAATCTATCTCTTGAAATCTGTTTCTTGCAATTCTGTCTTGCATTCAGATCCTCTTCTTTGCCTTACCTCAACATAGTTTTGGACGTTAGTTTTCATTTATAACTCTGCAGGTTTGTGAATTGCAGTGACCCTGAGCTCCATTTTTTAAGTTGCTCTTTTGTGAGCTGGCCTCAAACCCGCAGGATTGCTTCAGGCCCTATTTTGGCTCCGGCGAGGCGGGCTGAGCCTTTTTTCAATTCTTATTCTTAATGGGAAATTAGAGTGATATGTGCCCGTCCAAACCCCTACAACTATTCTCTCATTGGTTCCCCCTCTTCCCGTTCATCCTCCTCACAATTTGCAAAATGTGTGAAACAGAAGTTGAAATGTGCTGATTCTCCAAGTGGGGAGATTCTAAGTAACGTGGCTGGAATGGTGAACAGGAGCACCAGGAGAGGATAAATGAGCTGCATTTTAGACACATCTCCCGATCACATGGTGTACAGTCCTCTGGGTTTTCCATGCATGTTTTAGCTGTAGGAAGATCCCTTGAACCTGCAGATTTGGGACCCATTGAATGGGTACCAGGTAGTATTACTTTAAAGGGTGTGCATTTCCTCACCCAACCTCACATTTCTCTTAGTGCAAACAGTTTCCAGCCTTATGTCTCATCCTGCTGTGGGTCTAGATGTGTTCAATCCATGTTGCATCACCGTCCCTGAGGAAAAGTTGTAAGAGGTTTTCTCTGTCTCTCTGTCGTTTATTTTTTTCAATTTGTTACTATATTGGTTACAGCTGATTTTCAAAGCTCTGTTTCTTGCTGCTGTACATCCACTTGATTCACGTACAGAGAGACATCAGTAAATTCTTTTTCAGATTCTTACCAGTCGTATATATTCTTTTCCGGTGACTTGAGTGTGCTGAGTGCAGTTCTTTTAGCTACCGTGTAGGCTTTGTTGATTATCAGTTTGGTATTTGGAATGGTATCTTTGCTAATTTCAACCTCCTGGATGATGCCTCACCCCTCCCCACCTTTCCCGTTTAGCAGCCTTATGCGTGTTTCCTACATATTTGACTATGTTTTTGTTTTGTAATTTATTTCATGTGTAGCCATTTTGGATTCCACCTTTAAGTGATATCTTATGATATGTGTCTTTTTCTTTTTGAATTATGTCACTTAGAATGATCATACGTAACTCCTCCGGAGTTGTTACAACTGGCCATAGTTCATTGATTTCCAGGCTGAATAATATTCCACTCTACCTAAGTACCACATCTCTATCCATTTTTTCTCTCCAGAGACATTTAAGTTATATCCTAGTCGAGGATCTTTTAAACAGAGAGGGGGTAAACATTGGGGTGCCTGTGTCCTCTCGATTTTTGTTTTTCCCAAGATATACGCCCATGAGTGCAAGTGCCCTATGCTCTGTAGCTCATTTTTTAGATGCTTTAGTAAACACAATACACTTCTCCAGAATGGCCGTTGGCAATATACATTTCCACTATAAGTCTCACAGGGCTCCCTCTTCTCCTTGCCCTGTCCTGCATTTCTGTTGTTTACGCTTTATGAGGATGGCTCTTCTGACTGATGCGAAGTGATATCTTTTGTAGTATTGACTTCCAGTGCCCACCTGTTTGCTTGGCTAAAAAAGTGTATGCCCTTTTCTTGAATATATACAGAAAAAAACGCATACACCCTTTTTGGCCAACTGCAATGTTGGCAATGTTCAGCTCCTTTTCTCGTGCTTAATGGCGAGTCCTTTCTACCTCCTCAGATCCCTTTCCTGCCATTCTCCCTTGCTTACAAGTCCTTTTCTCTGACTTTCCTCAAGACATTTTTCAGTGATGGATATTTTCAACTCTGCAGTTTCGTGAATTTTACTGCCCCTGAGTTCCATTGTTCAACTTGTGTTTATGGGAACTGGCCACAAAGCAGCGGGATTTCCTCAAGCCCTATACTGTTTCCATGGGCAACCCTAGCCTTTGGTCAATTCGTCTTCCTGATTGGAAATTAGAGTGACATGTGCCTGTCTGAACACCTAGGACTTGTCTCTCATTGTTCCTCATCCTTCCGCTTCATCCTCTGGACAAATTCCAAACTGTACGCAACAGGATGTTGACAGTGCTGACATCTCCAAGTGGGGAGACTGTTAGTAAAGACGCTGGAGGGGTGAACCCGAGCACCAGGAGATGAGGAGATGAGATGCCTTTTCCAAACTCTTCCCGATCAGACGGTATACCATCCTCTGGGTGTGACAGACATGTTTTAGCAGTAGGAAGAGTCCCATTCATGTAAGGAGAACACCAGGGCTTTTTCAAAATCAGTGTCTGCCCGAAACCCAAACTGGGGAATTTTTTAAGCTACGGCTACACATATGTTCATTAAGGGCCTGGGGAAGTAGGCAGAGTCCAAACTTTAGATGATTGAAGTCTTCAGGGTCAGAAGCACTCACCACCAGCTTCCCTTAGGTTACACTTTAACTGTCATTGATAGATGACAATGACAATAAAAATATCTATTCTTTTCCAGATTATTTCCCCTTATAGCTTATTGCAAAATGTTGAGTGTAGTTCCCTGTGCTATACAGTAGTTCCTTGTTGATGATCTATTTTATACATAGCAGTGTGTATGTGTTAATCCCAAACTGTTAATTTATCCCTCCTCCCACCTTTCCCCTTTGGTAATAATAAATTATAAGATTTTATACTTCTCAGAAATGGGGGAGCTGAAAGAGAGGTATCATTTTCAATGGAAAAGCATTTAAAACAAGATTGAAGCTTTAACCAAGATTATTAGATGTACATCTTTGGAAAGAAATCACTTCGTTTCTCTAATATTGACCTGACAAATAAGACAAACCTTTTCACTGAACTTGCTTATAATAAAGTGATGGAAATATCAAATGGAAGTGTTAGAAACATCTTATTTTACCCGAGCCTTATACACTGTTCTATGTTAACTACAGTTTGGCTCACACATCTGTTCATTGAGGTTACAATAGTCTCAATTTCTGTTACTGATCCTCCAGAGTGGACCCCAACAAGTGTCCCCCTGCCCAGTGTCATTGGGGCCAACAGATCGAGACTGAGTTTGGTTCACAAGCAAAGGAAACTTTATATTTTGATCAGAGAATGGAGAGGTGAGAGCATGCACTACCCCGTGGGCTGTGGGCTGGGCTGTTGTGTAGAGATCCTGTCAGAGTCAGTGGGAGGGAGGGGGCGGAGCTCTCGAGGGCCGGGTTGGCTGCAGCTCAGGCTCTATATCGCGGAGTCTGCACTGGGCCCCAGGAGCTGAGGTGTCGTCCCAGCCATTCTGCACTAGGAAATCTGGTCTGAAGTGCCGGGTGTGGAACCTCTGCATGCGGGACCCTAGGAGCACATGAAATTAGACAAAGCACAAAGGATAAAAAAGGTTAGACTTGACTTTATTGCCCAGATTCTATTTTTATCTCCCAGGGATTTTTAATGGGCTTTGCTGGGGACAAACCCCTCCTCTGCCTTTTGTCCCGTTCCTCATTCTTGGAGTGCTGAGGGTGCAGACCCTTCTTCTGTAACTGCTGAGTGCTGAGTTGGGAGCCCTCATACCCAGGGGCGAGGGTCAGGGCTTCTCCCCAGCAGCCTCCAGGTGACGTTGATTGTCCCCAGGCCCCCTGCCTCCCTGCTCGTCCACCTGAGCACCAGCATTGGAAGTGTTATAGATTCTAATGACCTTTAAGGGTCCAGGAAAGAGATGTGCAGAGACGCTGTGGGGGCCGGTTTCACCCCGCCCCACATTTGTTCGGCCACCTTAGGCTGACCATTTCTGCCAGCCTAGATGCTCTGACCAGTAGTCTGCGCTTTCTTCAATTAGGCCCCTGAATTAATGTACAAACAGCACCAGGTGTCAGAGCCCTGCCTGCTCAACTCCCAGACAGTCCAGGGTCAGTGGTGATCAAGGACCATGATGGCCACTGAGTCAACAGCCTTTTGAAGTAAACAGGAGTCCAGCCAGTCTTATTGGCCACCATCATCACGGTGTCTGTAGGCTTTTCTATGGTGACAGTGTGATATACGGTTCCCCCGCCAAGATTATTAGCTCCCCTCTGGGTAAGCAGTAGTCTACTCTTTTGGGACACACTCTTGTTGTTTTATGAGAGAAACTCCAGGTCAAGTGATGTTCACACGAGTCGTCATGGTGCCCTGTTGCCCCCGGTTATCTCTCTGGATGTTGGAGTTGGAGGGCCTCCTCACTCGAGGTTGGTGTGCCCACGGAGCGAACCCTGCAACTTCAGGGCATGGTTGGTGGTTAGGATCACCACGTGGGGTCCTTTTCCCTTAGGAGGGAGGTGGCCTTTTGGGCTGCTGATTTCCAGGTTTTTAGATACCGCCAGTATCTTGGCCAGATGTGGCAGTGGGCCAAGCCCCTTGGTGCCCGTAGTTTATCCTACCTGGATGGCATTCTTGCATTGTTCCATTTCAAGTGGTCCCAGTTTTTGCACTAATTCTCCAATGGCGATTCACCTTTCACCGGGAATGTAAAGGTCAAAGGGTTTAGCTAAATTAGGGAGTTCCAGGGCAAGGGTCTGAATTGACTGCTCTTTCCATTCTTGAAAGGCCACTTCTGGATTCTATTCAAAAGGATCATCATCTTTTCCTTTCAGTGTTTCATATAGAGGCCCAGCTAGTAGACTGTAGTTAGGGATCCAGAAGCAGCAAACCCTGGCCTCCCCAGGAACCCCTAAGCTGTCTTCTAGTTTTAGAAAGGGGTAAGGCTGAAAATGGTTTCTTCCCTTTCCTGGGATGGGCTTCTCCGACCTTCTGTGAGAACGAAGCCCAGGCAGGTCACTGCAGTCTGTGATATTTGAGCTTTTTCTTGGACAACTTCTATCCTTTATTGGCTTGGTAGTTCAGAGGCCTCCTTAGTAGGGCTGGCGATCAGAATGTCGTCTGCGTACTGAAGGAGGGTTTCCTTTCCCAGAGGTAGAACTTTTAGGTCTTTAGCTAAGCTTTCCCCAAAGATGGTGTGGGAATTTTTGCACCCTTGGGGCAAGACGGCCCGGAAGTATTGTTTTAGTTGTATGTTGAGTCCTGCCACTCACAAGCCAAAATTTCTTGTGACTCTGGGACTAATGGAATACAAAAGAAGGCATCATTGAAGACTAATACAGAATACCATGTCCTGGTGGTTGGTAGAATGACCAGCAGGGTGTAGGAATTAGGAGCAGCTGGAGGTATATCCTCGGTGGCTTCACTGACTGTCCTGACATCCTTTACCAGGTCCCCAGCAGCCCATGGGGCTCTCGTGGTCAGACCAATCCCAGAATATGGAGCTCACCTGGGCAGGTACCCCACCCCCACCCCAGCCCACGGGGCTCTCGTGGTCAGGCCCCTCCCAGGATACAGAGCTACCCTTGCAGGTACCGTGGCAGGGCTGGGCACACAGGAACCGTGCACATAGCCCTCATTGCAGAGCACCCCCAGCTCACCTGTCGCTCAGAGCTGACACAGAGCACCTCAGAGCAGGACTTGAACTAACAAACAGCAGCTGCGACAGGTCTGTGACCCTGGGCATCACTCTGTGCGGCCTCCCTCCACCTGGTCTTCCAGAGACTTCCACTGCACCCGGGGCACCAGGCCTCTGTCTCCAACCACCACCCACCCCTCCTCTCCCTGACTCCTGGGTTCCTCTCATTAGGAGAGGGTTTTCTTGAAGTTGTCTCCCACTCATGGGCCAGATAAAATGATTAGAAAACAAGCCAAAGCTGCAGCCCCTTGTCTATCCTGACTCTCAGGAGCCCACACCTGTTCCTTGGACCTGGCCGGTTCAGCAAGTTCCATTTTCTGCAACTGTGAGCCCCTGAGGGGTGATGATTGGCTGACCTGGGCAGCCTTACCGTGCCGGCCAGCCCTCCCCAGGTGTGCCTGGGTTGAGATCAATATAAATACCACTCCAGGCAGCAAGAGGCCCTGCAGCCGTGCCTGACGCCATTTTCTCTGCCCTGTCAGCAGTCTCGGGGCTGGGCTGGTGGGAGGGAGTGAGAGGCCACGGCTTTGTGGGTGGCCCAGTGTGAGTGGGGCTCTGCTGGACTTTCTGCAGCAGTTGCCAGGCTGCCACCTGCTAAAGAAGAGGATGTGTCACCCATACCTGCTGCTGGAATTTCTCCCTGGGCAGAGGTGAGGAAGGAAAAAAGCAGTGGGGGCAGGGACAGGACGGGTATCTCAGGCAGGGAAATGGAAATCTTCCAGAAGAGCACCCAGGGCCAGGACCATCCTGGCTGGCCTGCAGGCACCAAGTCGGCCGGTATGCTGTCACTCGTGTGGCTCTATGGCCCTTCCTCTAGGCTTTCAAGTCCTTGTATATATTCAGGTGTTTTACCTGGGACGGGTGGGAATAGTTCAGCAGCAACTGGCCTGGGGCTCAGCTCACGTTTACTCACAGATGCCTCGGCACGGTGCCCCAGCTTTGCAATGAGGACGCTTGTTGCATGGGGGCTGCTGGCTGAATGGGAGACGATTCCCCACCACTGACCAACTTCAGAATTGTTTACAACTGGAGCAAGTGCCCTGATACGGTTTTCCTCTGTGGAACTGGTGGGTTCTGTGTTTTTTTTCTCTTTTTCGTTTTTGGTTCAAGGTAGATTTTATTCCTCTTTTTTGTATTTACAGATATAAGCATAGAAATAATTTATTCATATAAATACATGTATGTGAAGGGAATAATTGTTTTTTCTGTTTTATTTTTTTAATTTTATTTCTTTTTAATTTTGAATTTTATTTTATATTTTTATACAGCAGGTTCTTATTGGTTATCTATTTTATACATATAAATGTATACATGCCAATCCCAGTCTCTCAACTCCTCCCACCACCAACCCCCCCAACAGCTTTCCCCCCTTGTTGTCCATACGTTTGTTGTCTACATCTGTTGCTCTATTTATGCCTTGCAAAATGGTTAATCTGTACAGTTTTTCTAGGTTCCACATATATGCATGAATATACAAGATTTGTTTTTCTCTTTCTGACTTACTTCACTCTGTATGACAGTCTCTAGATCCATCGACGTCTCTACAAATGACTAATTTCATTCCTTTTCATGGCTTAGTAATATTCCATTTTATATATGTACCACTGCTTTATGCATTCGTCTGTCTGTGGGCATTTAGGTTGCTTCCATTACCTCGATATTGTAAAGAGTGATACAATGAACATTGCGGTGAATGTCTCTTTTTGATTTATGGTTTTGTCTGGGTATATGTCCAGAACTGGGATTGCTGTATCATATGGTAATTCTACTGTTAGTTTCTTAAGAAACTCCATATTGTTCTCCATAGTGACTGTATCAATTTATATTCCCAACAATAGTGGAAGAGGGTTCCTTTTCTCCACACATTTCCAGCATTTTTGTTTGTAGATTTTCTGATGATGCCCATTCTACCAGGTGTGAGGTGATACCTCATTGTTGAGTCCATTTCCTTGAGCAAGGGGTAGGTCTTGTCTATTACATATTTAGCTTATGGAACGGGATCTGTGCTAATTTCAAACTCTGCTTTTATGCAGCACCACAACTCACCTTCCCCCTTAAGCAAGCATAAGTTGGTTTTCTAAACATGAGACCCTGTTCTGTTTTGTAATTCAGTTCATGTGTAACCAAGTTCACATTCCATGTATTAGTGATACCTTATGATGTTTCTCTTTCTGTGTGACTTTTTTCACTTAGAATCACCGTGCCGCAATCCACTCATTATGCTGGTACGGGCCTGGTGACATAGTTTTCATTGCTGAGAGGTATTCTGTTGTACGTAAGTACCGCAACTTCTTTATCAATTATTTGCTCTCTGGCATATTTAACTTGTGCTGAAGAAGAGGTTCCTGTAAAAGAGCCGTCCCAAATTTTGGGGTGGCTGTGTCTTTTTGATTTTAATTTCCCTAAGCTATAGGACCATAAGTGGAAGTGCCCTAGGCTCTGTTGCTTTGTTTTTTAGATGTTTCAGGAAACACCATACACTTCTCCCGAGTGGCTGTTGGCAATTTACATCCCGCCCATCAGCATAACAAGGCTCCCAGTTCTCCATGGCCTGTCCTGCCTTTCTGGATTTTACACTTTTTTCAGATGGCCCTTTTGACTGGGGGAAGTGAGACTTCATTGTAGTGCAGATTTCCTTTGCAAGCTTGCTTGGTTGGCCAAAAAGGGCGTATGCGTTTTCTCATGAATATATTCAGGAAAAAACGCATACGCCCTTTTTGTCCAAGTGCATCATTGTGGGCGTTCTGCCTCTTTTCCTATGCTTTAAATGCAATTCCAGTCTACCTCCTGAAATCGGGTTCCTGCAATTCTGCCCAGCTTTCAAGTCCTCTTTGCAGCCTTACTTCAGTATATTTTTGGATGATAGCTGTCATTTATAACTCTGCAGGTTTGTGAATTACAGTGCCCCTGAGCTCCTTTCTTCAACTCGCTTTCTTGTGAGCTGTCCGGAACACCGCAGGATTGATTCAGGCCCTAATCTGGTTCCGGCATGGCACGCTGAGCCTTTGGTTAATTCCTCTTCCTAGTGGGAAATGAGAGTTAAATTTGCCCGGCCAGACACCTCCAGCTAGTCTCTCATTGGTTCTCCCTATTCCTGTTCATCTTCCGCAGAAATTGCAAACTGGGCCAAGCAGGAGGTTAAAGGCACTGACTCTCCAAGTCGGGAGAGTGTTAGTGAAGCATCTGGAATGTTGCACCCAAGTACCAGGTGACAAGAAATGAGACATATTTGAACACGTCTCAGGATCACACGGTTGATCATACTCTGGGTTCCACATGCGTGTTTTAGCTGAAGGAAGAATCCCTTAAACCTGGAGAGTTGAGAACCGTGGAATGGGTACCATGCAATATGACTTCAAAGGGTCTTCATTTGCTCACCGAACCTCTCCAATCCTATCACTGCTGCGTTTATGCACCTGTACACACGCTTGATTCTCTTTCAGAGACATAGCAGTCCATAGGTTTTAAGATACTTACTAGTCAGTACATTCTTAGGCGTTTAATATGGGGTGTTGAGTCCATCTCGTTGAGAAAGGAGTAGCTCTTGTCTATTACATATTTGGCTTAAGGAACTTTATCTGTGCTCATTTGAATCTGTGTTTTTGTGCAGCACCCCAACTCACCTTTCCACTTAAGCAAGCATAAGTTGGTTTTCTAAATTTGAGACCTTATTCTGTTTTGTAATTCAGTTCCTGTGTAGCAAGTTTACATTCCGTGTATTAGTGATATCTTATGATGTTTCTTTTTCTGTGTGACTTATTTCAGTTAGAATCATCATACCTGCACCCACTCATTATGCTGCTACGGGCCTGATGAAATAGATTTCATTGCTGAGTGATATTGCATTGTACGTAAGTACCACAAATTCTTTATCCATTTTTCACTTTCTGCGATATTGAACTTGTACCGTAAATGAGGTTCTTGTAATCAGAGCCGTCCCAAACTTTGGGGTGGCTGTGTCTTTTTTATTTTAATTTCCCTAAGCTATAGGACCATAAGTGGAAGTGCCCTAGGCTCTGTTGCTTTGTTTTTTAGATGTTTCAGGAAACACCATACACTTCTCCCGAGTGGCTGTTGGCAGTTTACATCCCACCCATCAGCATAACAAGGCTCCCAGTTCTCCATGGCCTGTCCTGCCTTTCTGGATTTTACACTTTTTTCAGATGGCCCTTTTGACCTGGGGGAAGTGAGACTACATTGTAGTGCAGATTTCCTTTGCAAGCTTGCTTGGTTGGCCAAAAAGGGCGTATGCGTTTTCTCCTGAATATATTCAGGAAAAAACGCATACGCCCTTTTTGGCCAAGTGCATCATTGTGGACGTTCTGCCTCTTTTCCTATGCTTTAAATGCAATTCCAGTCTACCTCCTGAAATCGGGTTCCTGCAATTCTGCCCCGCTTTCAAGTCCTCATGGCAGCCTTACTTCAGTATATTTTTGGACGATAGCTGTCATTTATAACTCTGCAGGTTTGTGAATTACAGTGCCCCTGAGCTCCTTTCTTCAACTCGCTTTCTTGTGAGCTGCCCGGAACACCGCAGGATTGAGTCAGGCCCTAATCTTCTTCCGCCATGGCACGCTGAGCCTTTGGTTAATTCCTCTTCCTGGTCGGAAATGAGAGTTAAATTTGCCCGTCCAGACACTTCCAGCTAGTCTCTCATTAGTTCTCCCTATTCCTGTTCATCTTCCGCAGAAATTGCAAACTGGCCCAAACAGGAGGTTAAAGGCACTGACTCTCCAAGTCGGGAGAGGGTTAGTGAAGCATCTGGAGTGTTGCACCCAAGTACCAGGTGATGAGAAATGAGACATATTTGAAGACGTCTCAGGATCACACGGTTGATCATACTCTGGGTTCCACATGCGTGTTTTAGCTGAAGGAAGAATCCCTTAAACCTGGAGAGTTGAGACCCGTGGAATATGTACCATGCAATATGACTTCAAAGGGTCTTCATTTGCTCACTGAACCTCTCCAATCGTATCACTGCTGCGTTTATGCCCCTGTACACACACTTGATTCTCTTTCAGAGACATAGCAATCCATACGTTTTAAGATACTTACTAGTCAGGTACATACTTAGCTGTTTAATATGGGGTGTTGAGTCCATCTCGTTGAGCAAGGAGTAGCTCTTGTCTATTCCATATTTGGCTTAAGGAACTTTATCTGTGCTCATTTCAATATGTGTTTTTGTGCAGCACCCCAACTCACCTTTCCCCTTAAGCAAGCATAAGTTGGTTTTCTAAATTTGACACCTTATTCTGTTTTGTAATTCAGTTACTGGGTAGCAAGTTTACATTCCGTGTATTAGTGATATCTTATGATGTTTCTTTTTCTGTGTGACTTATTTCAGTTAGAATCATCATAACTGAATCCACACATTATCCTGCTAAGGGTCTGATGACATAGATTTCATTGCTGAGTGATATTGCGTTGTACGTAAGTACCACAACTTCTTTATCCATTTTTCACTTTCTGCGATATTGAACTTGTACCGTAAACGAGGTTCTTGTAAACAGAGCCGTCCCAAACATTGGGGTGGCTGTGTCTGTTTGATTTTAATTTCCCTAAGATATAGGACCATAAGTGGAAGTGCCCTAGGCTCTGTTGCTTTGTTTCTTAGAACTTTCAGGAAACACCATACACTTCTCCCAAGTGGCTGTTGGCAATTTACATCCCGCCCATCAGCATAACAAGGCTCCAAGTTCTCCATGGCCAGTCCTGCCTTTCTGGATTTTACACATTTTTCAGATCGCCCTTGTGACCCGGGGGAAGTGAGACTTCATTTTAGTGCAGATTTCCTTTGCAAGCTTGCTTTGTTGGCCAAAAAGGGCGTATGCGTTTTTTCCTGAATATATTCAGGAAAAAATGCATATGCCCTTTTAGGCCAAGTGCATCATTGTGGACGTTCTGCCTCTTTTCCTATGCTTTAAATGCAATTCCAGTCTCCCTCCTGAAATCGGTTTCCTGCAATTCTGCCCTGCTTTCAAGTCCTCTTGGCAGCCTTACTTCAGTATATTTTTGAAACATAGCTGTGATTTATAACTCTGCAGGATTGTGAATTACAGTGCCCCGAGCTCCTTTCTTCAACTCGCTTTCTTGTGAGCTGGCCGCAACACCGCAGGATTGCTTCAGGCCCTAATCTTGTTCCGCCATGGCACGCTGAGCCTTTGGTTAATTCCTCTTCCTGGTGGGAAATGAGAGTTAAATTTGCCCATCCAGGCACCTCCAGCTAGTCTCTCATTGGTCCTCCCTATTCCTGTTCATCTTCCGCAGAAATTGCAAACTGGGCCAAACAGGACGTTAAAGGCACTGACTCTCCAAGTCGGGAGAGTGTTAGTAAAGCGTCTGGAATGTTGTACCCGAGTACCAGGGGACGAGAACTGAGACATATTGGAACACGTCTCCCGATCACACGGTTGATCATACTCTGGGTTCCAGATGCATGTTTCAGCTGAAGGAAGAATCCCTTAAACCTGGAGAGTTGAGACCCATGGAATGGGTACCATGCAATATGACATCAAAGGGTCTTCATTTGCTCACCGAACCTCTCCAATCCTATCACTGCTGCGTTTATGCCCCTGTACACACGCTTGATTCTCTTTCGGAGACATGGCAATCCATAGGTTTTAAGATACTTACTAGTCAGGTACATTCTTAGGCCTTTAATATGGGGTGTTGAGTCCATTTCGTTGAGCAAGGAGTAGCTCTTGTCTATTCCATATTTGGCTTAAGGAACTTTATCTGTGCTCATTTCAATCTCTGGTTTTATGCAGCACCCCAACTCACCTTTCCCCTTAAGCAATCATAAGTTGGTTTTCTAAATTTGAGACCCTGTTCTCTTTTGTAATCCAGTTCCTGTGTAGCCAAGTTTACATTCCGTGTATTAGTGATATCTTATGATGTTTCTTTTTCTGTGTGACTTATTTCAGTTAGAATCATCATACCTGAATCCACTCAGTATGCTGCTACGGGCCTCATGACATAGATTTCATTGCTGAGTGATATTGCATTGTACGTAAGTACCACAACTTCTTTATCCATTTCTCGCTTTCTGCGATATTGAACTTGTACTGTAAACGAGGTTCTTGTAAACAGAGCCGTCCCAAACTTTGGGGTGGCTGTGTCTTTTTGATTTTAATTTCCCTAAGCTATAGGACCATAAGTGGAAATGCCCTAGGCTCTGTTGCTTTGTTTTTTAAATGTTTCAGGAATCAGCATACACTTCTCCCATTTGCTTTTGGGAATGTACATCCCGCCCATCAGCATAACAAGGCTCCCAGTTCTCCATGGCCTGTCCTGCCTTTCTGGATTTTACACTTTTTTCAGATGGCCCTTTTGACCGGGGGGAAGTGAGACTTCATTGTAGTGCAGATTTCTTTTGCAAGCTTGCTTGGTTGGCCAAAAACGGCGTATGCGTTTTTTCCAGAATATATTCAGGAAAAAACGCATACGCCCTTTTTGGCCAAGTGCATCATTGTCGACGTTCTGCTTCTTTTCCTATGCTTTAAATGCAATTCCAGTCTACCTCCTGAAATCGGTTTCCTGCAATTCTGCCCCGCTTTCAAGTCCGCTTGGCAGCCTTACTTCAGTATATTTTTGGACGATAGCTGTCATTTATAACTCTGCAGGTTTGTGAATTACAGTGCCCCTGAGCTCCTTTCTTCAACTCGCTTTCTTGTGAGCTGGCCGCAACACCACAGGATAGCTTCAGGCCGTAATCTGGTTCTGGCACGTCATGCTGAGCTTTTGGTTAACTCCTCTTCCTGGTGGGAAATGAGAGTTAAATTTGCCCGTCCGGACACCTCCAGCTACTCACTCATTGGTCCTCCCTATTCTTCTTCATTTTCCGCAGAAATTGCAAACTGGGCCAAACAGGAGGTTAAAGGCACTGACTCTCCAAGTCGGGAGAGTGTTAGTAAAGCATCTGGAATGTTGCACCCGAGTACCAGGGGACGAGAACTGAGACATATTGGAACACGTCTCCCGATCACACGGTTGATCATACTCTGGGTTCCACATGCATGTTTTAGCTGAAGGAAGAATCCCTTAAACCTGGAGAGTTGAGACCCGTGGAATGGGTACCATGCAATATGACTTCAAAGGGTCTTCATTTGCTCACCGAACCTCTCCAATCCTATCACTGCTGCGTTTATGCCCCTGTACACACGCTTGATTCTCTTTCGGAGACATAGCAATCCATAGGTTTTAAGATACTTAATAGTCAGGTACATTATTAGGCATTTAATATGGGGTGTTGAGTCCATCTAGTTGAGCAAGGAGTAGCTCTTGTCTATTACATATTTGGCTTAAGGAACTTTATCTGTGCTCATTTCAATCTCTGGTTTTATGCAGCACCCCAACTAACCTTTGCCCTTAAGCAACCATAAGTTGGTTTTCTAAATTTGAGACCCTGTTCTGTTTTGTAATCCAGTTCTGTGTAGCCAAGTTTACATTCCGTGTATTAGTGATATCTTATGATGTTTCTTTTTCTGTGTGACTTATTTCAGTTAGAATCATCATACCTGAATCCACTCATTATGCTGCTACAGGCCTGATGACATAGATGTCAATGCTGAGTGATATTGCATTGTACATAAGTACCACAAATTCTTTATCCAGTTTTCACTTTCTGTGATATTGAACTTGTACCGTAAACGAGGTTCTTGTAAACAGAGCTGTCCCAAATTTTTGGGTGGCTGTGTCTTTTTGATTTTAATTTCCCTAAGCTATAGGACCATAAGTGGAAGTGCCCTAGGCTCTGTTGCTTTGTTTTTTAGATGTTTCAGGAAACACCATACACTTCTCGTGAGTGGCTGTTGGCAATTTACATCCCACCCATCAGCATAACAAGGCTCCCAGTTCTCCATGGCCTGTCCTGTCTTTCTGGACGTTACACTTTTTTCAGATGACCCTTTGGACCGGGGGGAAGTGAGACTTCATTGTAGTGCAGATTTCCTTTCCAAGCTTGCTTGGTTGGCCAAAAAGGACGTATGCGTTTTTTCCTGAATATATTCAGGAAAAAACACATACGTCCTTTTTGGCCAAGTGCATCATTGTCGACGTTCTGCCTCTTTTCCTATGCTTTAAATGCAATTCCAGTCTCCCTCCTGAAATCGGTTACCTGCAATTCTGTCCCGCTTTCAAGTCCTCTTGGCAGCCTTACTTCAGTATATTTTTGGACGATAGCTGTCATTTATAACTCTGCAGGTTTGTGAATTACAGTGCCCCTGAGCTCCTTTCTTCAACTCGCTTTCTTGTGAGCTGGCCGCAACACTGCAGGATTGCTTCAGACCCTAATCTGGTTCCAGCACAGCACGCTGAGCCTTTGGTTAATTCCTCTTCCTGGTGGGAAATGAGAGTTAAATTTGCCCGTCCAGACACCTCCAGCTAGTCTCTCATTGGTTTTCCCTATTCCTGTTCATCTTCCGCAGAAATTGCAAACTGGGCCAAACAGGAGGTTAAAGGCACTGACTCTCCAAGTCGGGAGAGTGTTAGTAAAGTGTCTGGAATGTTGCACCCGAGTACCAGGGGACAAGAACTGAGACATACTGGAACACGTCTCCCGATCACACGGTTGATCATACTCTGGGTTCAACATGCATGCTTTAGCTGAAGGAAGAATCCCTTAAACCTAGAGAGTTGAGACCCGTGGAATGGGTACCATGCAATATGACTTCAAAGGGTCTTCATTTGCTCACCGAACCTCTCCAATCCTATCACTGCTGCGTTTATGCCCCTGTACACACGCTTGATTCTCTTTTGGAGACATAGCAATCCATAGGTTTTAAGATACTTACTAGTCAGGTACATGCTTAGGCGTTTAATATGGGGTGTTGAGTCCATTTCGTTGAGCAAGGAGTAGCTCTTGTCTATTACATATTTGGCTTAAGGAACTTTATCTGTGCTCATTTCAATCTCTGGTTTTATGCAGCACCCCAACTCACCTTTCCCCTTAAGCAAGCATAAGTTGGTTTTCTAAATTTGAGACCCTGTTCTGTTTTGTATTCCAGTTCCTGTGTAGCCATGTTTACATTCCGTGTATTAGTGATATCTTATGATGTTTCTTTTTCTGTGTGACTTATTTCAGTTAGAATCATCATACCTGAATCCACTCATTATGCTGCTACGGGCCTTATGACATAGATTTCATTGCTGAGTGATATTGCATTGTACGTAAGTACCACAACTTCTTTATCCATTTTGCACTTTCTGGGATATTGAACTTGTACCGTAAACGAGGTTCTTGTAAACAGATCCGTCCCAAACTTTGGGGTGGCTGTGTCTTTTTGATTTTAATTTCCCTAAGCTATAGGGCCATAAGTGGAAGTGCCCTAGGCTCTGTTGCTTTGTTTTTTAGATGTTTCAGGAAACACCATACACTTCTCCCGTTTGGCTGTTGGCAATATACATCCCGCCCATCAGCATAACAAGGCTCCCAGTTCTCCATGGCCTGTCCTGCCTTTCTGGATTTTACACTTTTTTCAGTTGGCCCTTTTGACCGGGGGGAAGTGAGACTTCATTGTAGTGCAGATTTCCTTTGCAAGCTTGCTTGGTTGGCCAAAAAGGGCGTATGCGTTTTTTCCTGAATATATTCAGGAAAAAACGCATACGCCCTTTTTGGCCAAGTGCATCATTGTCGACGTTTTGCCTCTTTTCCTATGCTTTAAATGCAATTCCAGTGTACCTCCTGAAATTGTTTTCCTGCAGTTCTGCCCGGCTTTCAAGTCCTCTTGGCAGCCTTACTTCAGTATATTTTTGGATGATAGCTGTCATTTATAACTCTGCAAGTTTGTGAATTACAGTGCCCCTGAGCTCCTTTCTTCAACTCGCTTTCTTGTGAGCTGGCCACAACACCGCAGGATTGCTTCAGGCCCTAATCTGGTTCCGGCACGGCATGCTGAGCCTTTGGTTAATTCCTCTTCCTGGTGGGAAATGAGTTAAATTTGCCCGTCCAGACACCTCCAGCTAGTCTCTCATTGGTTCTCCCTATTCCTGTTCATCTTCCGCAGAAATTGCAAACTGGGCCAAACAGGAGGTTAAAGGCACTGACTCTCCAAGTCGGGAGAGTGTTAGTAAAGCGTCTGGAATGTTGCACCCGAGTACCAGGGGATGAGAACTGAGACATATTGGAACACGTCTTCCGATCACACGGTTGATCATACTCTGGGTTCCACATGCATGATTTAGCTGAAGGAAGAATCCCTTAAACCTGGAGAGTTGAGACCCGTGGAATGGGTACCATGCAATATGACTTCAAAGGGTCTTCATTTGCTCACCAAACCTCTCCAATCCTATCACTGCTGCGTTTATGCCCCTGTACACACGCTTGATTCTCTTTCGGAGACATAGTGATCCATAGGTTTTAAGATACTTACTAGTCAGGTACATTCTTAGGCGTTTTATATGGGGTGTTGAGTCCATTTCGTTGAGCAAGGAGTAGCTCTTGTCTATTACATATTTGGCTTAAGGAACTTTATCTGTGCTCATTTCAATCTCTGGTTTTATGCAGCACCCCAACTCACCTTTCCCCTTAAGCAAGCATAAGTTGGTTTTCTAAATTTGAGACCCTGTTCTGTTTTGTAATCCAGTTCCTGTGTAGCCAAGTTTACATTCCGTGTATTAGTGATATCTTATGATGTTTCTTTTTCTGTGTGACTTATTTCAGTTAGAATCATCATACCTGAATCCACTCATTATGCTGCTATGGGCCTGATGACATAGATTTCATTGCTGAGTGATATTGCATTGTACGTAAGTACCACAACTTCTTTATCCATTTTTTGTTTTCTGCGATATTGAACTTGTACCATAAACGATGTTCTTGTAAACAGAGCCATCCCAAACTTTGGGGTGGCTGTGTCTTTTTGATTTTAATTTCCCTAAGCTATAGGACCATAAGTGGAAGTGCCCTAGGCTCTGTTGCTTTGTTTTTTAGATGTTTCAGGAAACACCATACACTTCTCCCGAGTGGCTGTTGGCAATTTACATCCCACCCATCAGCATAACAAGGCTCCCAGTTCTCCATGGCCTGTCCTGCCTTTCTGGATTTTACACTTTTTTCAGATGGCCCTTTTGACCGGGGGGAAGTGAGACTTCATTGTAGTGCAGATTTCCTTTGCAAGCTTGCTTGGTTGGCCAAAAAGGGCGTATACGTCTTTTCCTGAATATATTCAGAAAAAAACGCATACGCCCGTTTTGGCCAAATGCATCATTGTCGACGTTCTGCCTCTTTTCCTATGCTTTAAATCGAATCCAGTCTACCTCCTGAAATCGGATTCCTGCAATTATGCCCCGCTTTCAAGTCCTCTTGGCAGCCTTACTTCAGTATATTTTTGGACGATAGCTGTCATTTATAACTCTGCAGGTTTGTGAATTACAGTGCCCCTGAGCTCCTTTCTTCAACTCGCTTTCTTGTGAGCTGGCCGCAACACCGCAGGATTGCTTCAGGCCCTAATCTGGTTCCGGCACGGCCCGCTGAGCCTTTGGTTAATTCCTCTTCCTGGTGGGAAATGAGAGTTAAATTTGCCCGTCCAGACACCTCCAGCTAGTCTCTCATTGGTTCTCCCTATTCCTGTTCATCTTCCGCAGAAATTGCAAACTGGGCCAAACAGGAGTTTAAAGGCACTGACTCTCCAAGTCGGGAGAGTGTTAGTAAAGCGTCTGGAATGTTGCACCCGAGTACCAGGGGACGAGAACTGAGACATATTGGAACACGTCTCCCGATCACACGGTTGATCATACTCTGGGTTCCACATGCATGATTTAGCTGAAGGAAGAATCCCTTAAACCTGGAGAGTTGAGACCCGTGGAATGGGTACCATGCAATATGACTTCAAAGGGTCTTCATTTGCTCACCGAACCTCTCCAATGCTATCACTGCTGCGTTTATGCCCCTGTACACACGCTTGATTCTCTTTCGGAGACATAGTGTTCCATAGGTTTTAAGATACTTACTAGTCAGGTACATTCTTAGGCGTTTAATATGGGGTGTTGAGTCCATTTCGTTGAGCAAGGAGTAGCTCTTGTCTATTCCATATTTGGCTTAAGGAACTTTATCTGTGCTCATTTCAATCTCTGGTTTTATGCAGCACCCCAACTCACCTTTCCCCTTAAGCAAGCATAAGTTGGTTTTCTAAATTTGAGACCCTGTTCTGTTTTGTAATCCAGTTCCTGTGTAGCCAAGTTTACATTCCGTGTATTAGTGATATCTTATGATGTTTCTTTTTCTGTGTGACTTATTTCAGTTAGAATCATCATACATGAATCCACTCATTATGCTGCTATGGGCCTGATGACATAGATTTCATTGCTGAGTGATATTGCATTGTACGTAAGTACCACAACTTCTTTATCCATTTTTCACTTTCTGTGATATTGAACTTGTCCCGTAAACGAGTTTCTTGTAAACAGAGCCGTCCCAAACTTTGGGGTGGCTGTGTCTTTTTGATTTTAATTTCCCTAAGCTATAGGGCCATAAGTGGAAGTGCCCTAGGCTCTGTTGCTTTGTTTTTTAGATGTTTCAGGAAACACCATACACTTCTCCCGTTTGGCTGTTGGCAATATACATCCCGCCCATCAGCATAACAAGGCTCCCAGTTCTCCATGGCCTGTCCTGCCTTTCTGGATTTTACACTTTTTTCAGTTGGCCCTTTTGACCGGGGGGAAGTGAGACTTCATTGTAGTGCAGATTTCCTTTGCAAGCTTGCTTGGTTGGCCAAAAAGGGCGTATGCGTTTTTTCCTGAATATATTCAGGAAAAAACGCATACGCCCTTTTTGGCCAAGTGCATCATTGTCGACGTTTTGCCTCTTTTCCTATGCTTTAAATGCAATTCCAGTCTACCTCCTGAAATCGGGTTCCTGCAATTCTGCCCCGCTTTCAAGTCCTCAAGGCAGCCTTACTTCAGTATATTTTTGGACGATAGCTGTCATTTATAACTCTGCAGGTTTGTGAATTACAGTGCCCCTGAGCTCCTTTCTTCAACTCGCTTTCTTGTGAGCTGCCCGGAACACCGCAGGATTGAGTCAGGCCCTAATCTTCTTCCGCCATGGCACGCTGAGCCTTTGGTTAATTCCTCTTCCTGGTCGGAAATGAGAGTTAAATTTGCCCGTCCAGACACTTCCAGCTAGTCTCTCATTAGTTCTCCCTATTCCTGTTCATCTTCCGCAGAAATTGCAAACTGGCCCAAACAGGAGGTTAAAGGCACTGACTCTCCAAGTCGGGAGAGGGTTAGTGAAGCATCTGGAGTGTTGCACCCAAGTACCAGGTGATGAGAAATGAGACATATTTGAAGACGTCTCAGGATCACACGGTTGATCATACTCTGGGTTCCACATGCGTGTTTTAGCTGAAGGAAGAATCCCTTAAACCTGGAGAGTTGAGACCCGTGGAATATGTACCATGCAATATGACTTCAAAGGGTCTTCATTTGCTCACTGAACCTCTCCAATCGTATCACTGCTGCGTTTATGCCCCTGTACACACACTTGATTCTCTTTCAGAGACATAGCAATCCATACGTTTTAAGATACTTACTAGTCAGGTACATACTTAGCTGTTTAATATGGGGTGTTGAGTCCATCTCGTTGAGCAAGGAGTAGCTCTTGTCTATTCCATATTTGGCTTAAGGAACTTTATCTGTGCTCATTTCAATATGTGTTTTTGTGCAGCACCCCAACTCACCTTTCCCCTTAAGCAAGCATAAGTTGGTTTTCTAAATTTGACACCTTATTCTGTTTTGTAATTCAGTTACTGGGTAGCAAGATTACATTCCGTGTATTAGTGATATCTTATGATGTTTCTTTTTCTGTGTGACTTATTTCAGTTAGAATCATCATAACTGAATCCACACATTATGCTGCTAAGGGTCTGATGACATAGATTTCATTGCTGAGTGATATTGCGTTGTACGTAAGTACCACAACTTCTTTATCCATTTTTCACTTTCTGCGATATTGAACTTGTACCGTAAACGAGGTTCTTGTAAACAGAGCCGTCCCAAACATTGGGGTGGCTGTGTCTGTTTGATTTTAATTTCCCTAAGATATAGGACCATAAGTGGAAGTGCCCTAGGCTCTGTTGCTTTGTTTCTTAGAACTTTCAGGAAACACCATACACTTCTCCCAAGTGGCTGTTGGCAATTTACATCCCGCCCATCAGCATAACAAGGCTCCAAGTTCTCCATGGCCAGTCCTGCCTTTCTGGATTTTACACATTTTTCAGATCGCCCTTGTGACCCGGGGGAAGTGAGACTTCATTTTAGTGCAGATTTCCTTTGCAAGCTTGCTTTGTTGGCCAAAAAGGGCGTATGCGTTTTTTCCTGAATATATTCAGGAAAAAATGCATATGCCCTTTTAGGCCAAGTGCATCATTGTGGACGTTCTGCCTCTTTTCCTATGCTTTAAATGCAATTCCAGTCTCCCTCCTGAAATCGGTTTCCTGCAATTCTGCCCTGCTTTCAAGTCCTCTTGGCAGCCTTACTTCAGTATATTTTTGAAACATAGCTGTGATTTATAACTCTGCAGGATTGTGAATTACAGTGCCCCGAGCTCCTTTCTTCAACTCGCTTTCTTGTGAGCTGGCCGCAACACCGCAGGATTGCTTCAGGCCCTAATCTTGTTCCGCCATGGCACGCTGAGCCTTTGGTTAATTCCTCTTCCTGGTGGGAAATGAGAGTTAAATTTGCCCATCCAGGCACCTCCAGCTAGTCTCTCATTGGTCCTCCCTATTCCTGTTCATCTTCCGCAGAAATTGCAAACTGGGCCAAACAGGACGTTAAAGGCACTGACTCTCCAAGTCGGGAGAGTGTTAGTAAAGCGTCTGGAATGTTGTACCCGAGTACCAGGGGACGAGAACTGAGACATATTGGAACACGTCTCCCGATCACACGGTTGATCATACTCTGGGTTCCAGATGCATGTTTCAGCTGAAGGAAGAATCCCTTAAACCTGGAGAGTTGAGACCCGTGGAATGGGTACCATGCAATATGACATCAAAGGGTCTTCATTTGCTCACCGAACCTCTCCAATCCTATCACTGCTGCGTTTATGCCCCTGTACACACGCTTGATTCTCTTTCGGAGACATGGCAATCCATAGGTTTTAAGATACTTACTAGTCAGGTACATTCTTAGGCGTTTAATATGGGGTGTTGAGTCCATTTCGTTGAGCAAGGAGTAGCTCTTGTCTATTCCATATTTGGCTTAAGGAACTTTATCTGTGCTCATTTCAATCTCTGGTTTTATGCAGCACCCCAACTCACCTTTCCCCTTAAGCAATCATAAGTTGGTTTTCTAAATTTGAGACCCTGTTCTCTTTTGTAATCCAGTTCCTGTGTAGCCAAGTTTACATTCCGTGTATTAGTGATATCTTATGATGTTTCTTTTTCTGTGTGACTTATTTCAGTTAGAATCATCATACCTGAATCCACTCAGTATGCTGCTACGGGCCTCATGACATAGATTTCATTGCTGAGTGATATTGCATTGTACGTAAGTACCACAACTTCTTTATCCATTTCTCGCTTTCTGCAATATTGAACTTGTACTGTAAACGAGGTTCTTGTAAACAGAGCCGTCCCAAACTTTGGGGTGGCTGTGTCTTTTTGATTTTAATTTCCCTAAGCTATAGGACCATAAGTGGAAATGCCCTAGGCTCTGTTGCTTTGTTTTTTAAATGTTTCAGGAATCAGCATACACTTCTCCCATTTGCTTTTGGGAATGTACATCCCGCCCATCAGCATAACAAGGCTCCCAGTTCTCCATGGCCTGTCCTGCCTTTCTGGATTTTACACTTTTTTCAGATGGCCCTTTTGACCGGGGGGAAGTGAGACTTCATTGTAGTGCAGATTTCTTTTGCAAGCTTGCTTGGTTGGCCAAAAACGGCGTATGCGTTTTTTCCAGAATATATTCAGGAAAAAACGCATACGCCCTTTTTGGCCAAGTGCATCATTGTCGACGTTCTGCTTCTTTTCCTATGCTTTAAATGCAATTCCAGTCTACCTCCTGAAATCGGTTTCCTGCAATTCTGCCCCGCTTTCAAGTCCGCTTGGCAGCCTTACTTCAGTATATTTTTGGACGATAGCTGTCATTTATAACTCTGCAGGTTTGTGAATTACAGTGCCCCTGAGCTCCTTTCTTCAACTCGCTTTCTTGTGAGCTGGCCGCAACACCACAGGATAGCTTCAGGCCGTAATCTGGTTCTGGCACGTCATGCTGAGCTTTTGGTTAACTCCTCTTCCTGGTGGGAAATGAGAGTTAAATTTGCCCGTCCGGACACCTCCAGCTACTCACTCATTGGTCCTCCCTATTCTTCTTCATTTTCCGCAGAAATTGCAAACTGGGCCAAACAGGAGGTTAAAGGCACTGACTCTCCAAGTCGGGAGAGTGTTAGTAAAGCGTCTGGAATGTTGCACCCGAGTACCAGGGGACGAGAACTGAGACATATTGGAACACGTCTCCCGATCACACGGTTGATCATACTCTGGGTTCCACATGCATGTTTTAGCTGAAGGAAGAATCCCTTAAACCTGGAGAGTTGAGACCCGTGGAATGGGTACCATGCAATATGACTTCAAAGGGTCTTCATTTGCTCACCGAACCTCTCCAATCCTATCACTGCTGCGTTTATGCCCCTGTACACACGCTTGATTCTCTTTCGGAGACATAGCAATCCATAGGTTTTAAGATACTTAATAGTCAGGTACATTATTAGGCATTTAATATGGGGTGTTGAGTCCATCTAGTTGAGCAAGGAGTAGCTCTTGTCTATTACATATTTGGCTTAAGGAACTTTATCTGTGCTCATTTCAATCTCTGGTTTTATGCAGCACCCCAACTAACCTTTGCCCTTAAGCAACCATAAGTTGGTTTTCTAAATTTGAGACCCTGTTCTGTTTTGTAATCCAGTTCTGTGTAGCCAAGTTTACATTCCGTGTATTAGTGATATCTTATGATGTTTCTTTTTCTGTGTGACTTATTTCAGTTAGAATCATCATACCTGAATCCACTCATTATGCTGCTACAGGCCTGATGACATAGATGTCAATGCTGAGTGATATTGCATTGTACATAAGTACCACAAATTCTTTATCCAGTTTTCACTTTCTGTGATATTGAACTTGTACCGTAAACGAGGTTCTTGTAAACAGAGCTGTCCCAAATTTTTGGGTGGCTGTGTCTTTTTGATTTTAATTTCCCTAAGCTATAGGACCATAAGTGGAAGTGCCCTAGGCTCTGTTGCTTTGTTTTTTAGATGTTTCAGGAAACACCATACACTTCTCCCGAGTGGCTGTTGGCAATTTACATCCCACCCATCAGCATAACAAGGCTCCCAGTTCTCCATGGCCTGTCCTGTCTTTCTGGACGTTACACTTTTTTCAGATGACCCTTTGGACCGGGGGGAAGTGAGACTTCATTGTAGTGCAGATTTCCTTTCCAAGCTTGCTTGGTTGGCCAAAAAGGACGTATGCGTTTTTTCCTGAATATATTCAGGAAAAAACACATACGTCCTTTTTGGCCAAGTGCATCATTGTCGACGTTCTGCCTCTTTTCCTATGCTTTAAATGCAATTCCAGTCTCCCTCCTGAAATCGGTTACCTGCAATTCTGTCCCGCTTTCAAGTCCTCTTGGCAGCCTTACTTCAGTATATTTTTGGACGATAGCTGTCATTTATAACTCTGCAGGTTTGTGAATTACAGTGCCCCTGAGCTCCTTTCTTCAACTCGCTTTCTTGTGAGCTGGCCGCAACACTGCAGGATTGCTTCAGACCCTAATCTGGTTCCAGCACAGCACGCTGAGCCTTTGGTTAATTCCTCTTCCTGGTGGGAAATGAGAGTTAAATTTGCCCGTCCAGACACCTCCAGCTAGTCTCTCATTGGTTTTCCCTATTCCTGTTCATCTTCCGCAGAAATTGCAAACTGGGCCAAACAGGAGGTTAAAGGCACTGACTCTCCAAGTCGGGAGAGTGTTAGTAAAGTGTCTGGAATGTTGCACCCGAGTACCAGGGGACAAGAACTGAGACATACTGGAACACGTCTCCCGATCACACGGTTGATCATACTCTGGGTTCAACATGCATGCTTTAGCTGAAGGAAGAATCCCTTAAACCTAGAGAGTTGAGACCCGTGGAATGGGTACCATGCAATATGACTTCAAAGGGTCTTCATTTGCTCACCGAACCTCTCCAATCCTATCACTGCTGCGTTTATGCCCCTGTACACACGCTTGATTCTCTTTTGGAGACATAGCAATCCATAGGTTTTAAGATACTTACTAGTCAGGTACATGCTTAGGCGTTTAATATGGGGTGTTGAGTCCATTTCGTTGAGCAAGGAGTAGCTCTTGTCTATTCCATATTTGGCTTAAGGAACTTTATCTGTGCTCATTTCAATCTCTGGTTTTATGCAGCACCCCAACTCACCTTTCCCCTTAAGCAAGCATAAGTTGGTTTTCTAAATTTGAGACCCTGTTCTGTTTTGTATTCCAGTTCCTGTGTAGCCATGTTTACATTCCGTGTATTAGTGATATCTTATGATGTTTCTTTTTCTGTGTGACTTATTTCAGTTAGAATCATCATACCTGAATCCACTCATTATGCTGCTACGGGCCTTATGACATAGATTTCATTGCTGAGTGATATTGCATTGTACGTAAGTACCACAACTTCTTTATCCATTTTGCACTTTCTGGGATATTGAACTTGTACCGTAAACGAGGTTCTTGTAAACAGATCCGTCCCAAACTTTGGGGTGGCTGTGTCTTTTTGATTTTAATTTCCCTAAGCTATAGGGCCATAAGTGGAAGTGCCCTAGGCTCTGTTGCTTTGTTTTTTAGATGTTTCAGGAAACACCATACACTTCTCCCGTTTGGCTGTTGGCAATATACATCCCGCCCATCAGCATAACAAGGCTCCCAGTTCTCCATGGCCTGTCCTGCCTTTCTGGATTTTACACTTTTTTCAGTTGGCCCTTTTGACCGGGGGGAAGTGAGACTTCATTGTAGTGCAGATTTCCTTTGCAAGCTTGCTTGGTTGGCCAAAAAGGGCGTATGCGTTTTTTCCTGAATATATTCAGGAAAAAACGCATACGCCCTTTTTGGCCAAGTGCATCATTGTCGACGTTTTGCCTCTTTTCCTATGCTTTAAATGCAATTCCAGTGTACCTCCTGAAATTGTTTTCCTGCAGTTCTGCCCGGCTTTCAAGTCCTCTTGGCAGCCTTACTTCAGTATATTTTTGGATGATAGCTGTCATTTATAACTCTGCAAGTTTGTGAATTACAGTGCCCCTGAGCTCCTTTCTTCAACTCGCTTTCTTGTGAGCTGGCCACAACACCGCAGGATTGCTTCAGGCCCTAATCTGGTTCCGGCACGGCATGCTGAGCCTTTGGTTAATTCCTCTTCCTGGTGGGAAATGAGTTAAATTTGCCCGTCCAGACACCTCCAGCTAGTCTCTCATTGGTTCTCCCTATTCCTGTTCATCTTCCGCAGAAATTGCAAACTGGGCCAAACAGGAGGTTAAAGGCACTGACTCTCCAAGTCGGGAGAGTGTTAGTAAAGCGTCTGGAATGTTGCACCCGAGTACCAGGGGATGAGAACTGAGACATATTGGAACACGTCTTCCGATCACACGGTTGATCATACTCTGGGTTCCACATGCATGATTTAGCTGAAGGAAGAATCCCTTAAACCTGGAGAGTTGAGACCCGTGGAATGGGTCCCATGCAATATGACTTCAAAGGGTCTTCATTTGCTCACCAAACCTCTCCAATCCTATCACTGCTGCGTTTATGCCCCTGTACACACGCTTGATTCTCTTTCGGAGACATAGTGATCCATAGGTTTTAAGATACTTACTAGTCAGGTACATTCTTAGGCGTTTTATATGGGGTGTTGAGTCCATTTCGTTGAGCAAGGAGTAGCTCTTGTCTATTACATATTTGGCTTAAGGAACTTTATCTGTGCTCATTTCAATCTCTGGTTTTATGCAGCACCCCAACTCACCTTTCCCCTTAAGCAAGCATAAGTTGGTTTTCTAAATTTGAGACCCTGTTCTGTTTTGTAATCCAGTTCCTGTGTAGCCAAGTTTACATTCCGTGTATTAGTGATATCTTATGATGTTTCTTTTTCTGTGTGACTTATTTCAGTTAGAATCATCATACCTGAATCCACTCATTATGCTGCTATGGGCCTGATGACATAGATTTCATTGCTGAGTGATATTGCATTGTACGTAAGTACCACAACTTCTTTATCCATTTTTTGCTTTCTGCGATATTGAACTTGTACCATAAACGATGTTCTTGTAAACAGAGCCATCCCAAACTTTGGGGTGGCTGTGTCTTTTTGATTTTAATTTCCCTAAGCTATAGGACCATAAGTGGAAGTGCCCTAGGCTCTGTTGCTTTGTTTTTTAGATGTTTCAGGAAACACCATACACTTCTCCCGAGTGGCTGTTGGCAATTTACATCCCACCCATCAGCATAACAAGGCTCCCAGTTCTCCATGGCCTGTCCTGCCTTTCTGGATTTTACACTTTTTTCAGATGGCCCTTTTGACCGGGGGGAAGTGAGACTTCATTGTAGTGCAGATTTCCTTTGCAAGCTTGCTTGGTTGGCCAAAAAGGGCGTATACGTCTTTTCCTGAATATATTCAGAAAAAAACGCATACGCCCGTTTTGGCCAAATGCATCATTGTCGACGTTCTGCCTCTTTTCCTATGCTTTAAATCGAATCCAGTCTACCTCCTGAAATCGGATTCCTGCAATTATGCCCCGCTTTCAAGTCCTCTTGGCAGCCTTACTTCAGTATATTTTTGGACGATAGCTGTCATTTATAACTCTGCAGGTTTGTGAATTACAGTGCCCCTGAGCTCCTTTCTTCAACTCGCTTTCTTGTGAGCTGGCCGCAACCCCGCAGGATTGCTTCAGGCCCTAATCTGGTTCCGGCACGGCCCGCTGAGCCTTTGGTTAATTCCTCTTCCTGGTGGGAAATGAGAGTTAAATTTTCCCGTCCAGACACCTCCAGCTAGTCTCTCATTGGTTCTCCCTATTCCTGTTCATCTTCCGCAGAAATTGCAAACTGGGCCAAACAGGAGTTTAAAGGCACTGACTCTCCAAGTCGGGAGAGTGTTAGTAAAGCGTCTGGAATGTTGCACCCGAGTACCAGGGGACGAGAACTGAGACATATTGGAACACGTCTCCCGATCACACGGTTGATCATACTCTGGGTTCCACATGCATGTTTTAGCTGAAGGAAGAATCCCTTAAACCTGGAGAGTTGAGACCCGTGGAATGGGTACCATGCAATATGACTTCAAAGGGTCTTCATTTGCTCACCGAACCTCTCCAATGCTATCACTGCTGCGTTTATGCCCCTGTACACACGCGTGATTCTCTTTCGGAGACATAGTGTTCCATAGGTTTTAAGATACTTACTAGTCAGGTACCTTCTTAGGCGTTTAATATGGGGTGTTGAGTCCATTTCGTTGAGCAAGGAGTAGCTCTTGTCTATTACATATTTGGCTTAAGGAACTTTATCTGTGCTCATTTCAATCTCTGGTTTTATGCAGCACCCCAACTCACCTTTCCCCTTAAGCAAGCATAAGTTGGTTTTCTAAATTTGAGACCCTGTTCTCTTTTGTAATCCAGTTTCTGTGTAGCCAAGTTTACATTCCGTGTATTAGTGATAACTTATGATGTTTCTTTTTCTGTGTGACTTATTTCAGTTAGAATCATCATACCTGAATCCACTCATTATGCTGCTATGGGCCTGATGACATAGATTTCATTGCTGAGTGATATTGCATTGTACCTAAGTCCCACAACTTCTTTATCCATTTTTCACTTTCTGTGATATTGAACTTGTCCCGTAAACGAGTTTCTTGTAAACAGAGCCGTCCCAAACTTTGGGGTGGCTGTGTCTTTTTGATTTTAATTTCCCTAAGCCATAGGGCCATAAGTGGAAGTGCCCTAGGCTCTGTTGCTTTGTTTTTTAGATGTTTCAGGAAACACCATACACTTCTCCCGAGTGGCTGTTGGCAATATACATCCCGCCCATCAGCAAAACAAGGCTCCCAGTTCTCCATGGCCTGTCCTGCCTTTCTGGATTTTACACTTTTTTCAGTTGGCCCTTTTGACCGGGGGGAAGTGAGACTTCATTGTAGTGCAGATTTCCTTTGCAAGCTTGCTTGGTTGGCCAAAAAGGGCGTATGAGTTTTTTCCTGAATATATTCAGGAAAAAACGCATACGCCCTTTTTGGCCAAGTGCATCATTGTCGACGTTCTGCCTCTTTTCCTATGCTTTAAATGCAATTCCAGTCTACCTCCTAAAATTGGTTTCCTGCAGTTCTGCCCCGCTTTCAAGTCCTCTTGGCAGCCTTACTTCAGTATATTTTTGGACGATAGCTGTCATTTATAACTCTGCAGGTTTGTGAATTACAGTGCCCCTGAGCTCCTCTCTTCAACTGGCTTTCTTGTGAGCTGGCCGCAACACCGCAGGATTGCTTCAGGCCCTAATCTGATTCCGGCACGGCATGCTGAGCCTTTGGTTAATTCCTCTTCCTGGTGGGAAATAAGAGTTAAATTTGCCCGTCCAGACACCTCCAGCTAATCTCACATTGGTTCTCCCTATTCCTGTTCATCTTCCGCAGAAATTGCAAACTGGGCCAAACAGGAGGTTAAAGGCACTGACTCTCCAAGTCGGGAGAGTGTTAGTAAACCGTCTGGAATGTTGCACCCGAGTACCAGGGGATGAGAACTGAGACATATTGGAACACGTCTCCCGATCACACGGTTGATCATACTCTGGGTTCCACATGCATGATTTAGCTGAAGGAAGAATCCCTTAAACCTGGAGAGTTGAGACCCGTGGAATGGGTACCATGCAATATGACTTCAAAGGGTCTTCATTTGCTCACCGAACCTCTCCAATCCTATCACTGCTGCGTTTATGCCCCTGTACACACGCTTGATTCTCTTTCGGAGACATAGTGATCCATAGGTTTTAAGATACTTACTAGTCAGGTACATTCTTAGGCGTTTAATATGTGGTGTTGAGTCCATTTCGTTGAGCAAGGAGTAGCTCTTGTCTATTACATATTTGGCTTAAGGAACTTTATCTGTGCTCATTTCAATCTCTGGTTTTATGCAGCACCCCAACTCACCTTTCCCCTTAAGCAAGCATAAGTTGGTTTTCTAAATTTGAGACCCTGTTCTGTTTTGTAATCCAGTTCCTGTGTAGCCAAGTTTACATTCCGTGTATTAGTGATATCTTATGATGTTTCTTTTTCTGTGTGACTTATTTCAGTTAGAATCATCATACCTGAATCCACTCATTATGCTGCTATGCGCCTGATGACATAGATTTCATTGCTGAGTGATATTGCATTGTACGTAAGTCCCACAATTTCTTTATCCATTTTTCATTTTCTGTGATATTGAACTTGTCCCGTAAACGAGTTTCTTGTAAACAGAGCCGTCCCAAACTTTGGGGTGGCTGTGTCTATTTGATGTTAATTTCCCTAAGCTATAGGGCCATAAGTGGAAGTGCCCTAGGCTCTGTTGCTTTGTTTTTTAGATGTTTCAGGAAACACCATACACTTCTCCCGAGTGGCTGTTGGCAATATACATCCCGCCCATCAGCAAAACAAGGCTCCCAGTTCTCCATGGCCTGTCCTGCCTTTCTGGATTTTACACTTTTTTCAGTTGGCCCTTTTGACCGGGGGGAAGTGAGACTTCATTGCAGTGCAGATTTCCTTTGCAAGCTTGCTTGATTGGCCAAAAAGGGCGTATGCGTTTTTTCCTGAATATATTCAGGAAAAAACGCATACGCCCTTTTTGGCCAAGTGCATCATTGTCGACGTTCTGCTTCTTTTCCTATGCTTTAAATGCAATTCCAGTCTACCTCCTGAAATCGGTTTCCTGCAATTCTGCCCCGCTTTCAAGTCCGCTTGGCAGCCTTACTTCAGTATATTTTTGGACGATAGCTGTCATTTATAACTCTGCAGGTTTGTGAATTACAGTGCCCCTGAGCTCCTTTCTTCAACTCGCTTTCTTGTGAGCTGGCCGCAACACCACAGGATAGCTTCAGGCCGTAATCTGGTTCTGGCACGTCATGCTGAGCATTTGGTTAACTCCTCTTCCTGGTGGGAAATGAGAGTTAAATTTGCCCGTCCGGACACCTCCAGCTACTCACTCATTTGTCCTCCCTATTCTTCTTCATTTTCCGCAGAAATTGCAAACTGGGCCAAACAGGAGTTTAAAGGCACTGACTCTCCAAGTCGGGAGAGTGTTAGTAAAGTGTCTGGAATGTTGCACCCGAGTACCAGGGGACAAGAACTGAGACATACTGGAACACGTCTCCCGATCACACGGTTGATCATACTCTGGGTTCAACATGCATGCTTTAGCTGAAGGAAGAATCCCTTAAACCTAGAGAGTTGAGACCCGTGGAATGGGTACCATGCAATATGACTTCAAAGGGTCTTCATTTGCTCACCGAACCTCTCCAATCCTATCACTGCTGCGTTTATGCCCCTGTACACACGCTTGATTCTCTTTTGGAGACATAGCAATCCATAGGTTTTAAGATACTTACTAGTCAGGTACATGCTTAGGCGTTTAATATGGGGTGTTGAGTCCATTTTGTTGAGCAAGGAGTAGCTCTTGTCTATTACATATTTGGCTTAAGGAACTTTATCTGTGCTCATTTCAATCTCTGGTTTTATGCAGCACCCCAACTCACCTTTCCCCTTAAGCAAGCATAAGTTGGTTTTCTAAATTTGAGACCCTGTTCTGTTTTGTATTCCAGTTCCTGTGTAGCCATGTTTACATTCTGTGTATTAGTGATATCTTATGATGTTTCTTTTTCTGTGTGACTTATTTCAGTTATAATCATCATACCTGAATCCATTCATTATGCTGCTACGGGCCTTATGACATAGATTTCATTGCTGAGTGATATTGCATTGTACGTAAGTACCACAACTTCTTTATCCATTTTGCACTTTCTGGGATATTGAACTTGTACCGTAAACGAGGTTCTTGTAAACAGAGCCGTCCCAAATTTTGGGGTGGCTGTGTCTTTTTGATTTTAATTTCCCTAAGCTTTAGGACCATAAGTGGAAGTGCCCTAGGCTGTGTTGCTTTGTTTTTTAGATGTTTCAGGAAACACCATACACTTCTCCCGAGTGGCTGTTGGCAATTTACATCCCACCCATCAGCATAACAAGGCTCCCAGTTCTCCATGGACTGTCCTGCCTTTCTGGATTTTACACTTTATTCAGATGGCCCTTTTGACCAGGGGGAAGTGAGACTTCATTGTAGTGCAGATTTACTTTGCAAGCTTGCTTGGTTGGGCAAAAAGGGCGTATGCGTTTTGTCCTGAATATATTCAGGACAAAACGCATACGCCCTTTTTGGCCAAGTGCATCACTGTCAACGTTTTGCCTCTTTTCCTATGCTTTAAATGCAATTCCAGTGTACCTCCTGAAATTGGTTTTCTGCAGTTCTGCCCCGCTTTCAAGTCCTCTTGGCAGCCTTACTTCAGTATATTTTTGGACCATAGCTGTCATTTATAACTCTGCAGGTTTGTGAATTACAGTGCCCCTGAGCTCCTTTCTTCAACTCGCTTTCTTGTGAGCTGGCCGCAACACCGCAGGATTGCTTCAGGCCCTAATCTGGTTCCGGCACGGCATGCTGAGCCTTTGGTTAATTCCTCTTCCTGGTGGGAAATGAGAGTTAAATTTGCCCGTCCAGACACCTCCAGCTAGTCTCTCATTGGTTCTCCCTATTCCTGTTCATCTTCCGCAGAAATTGCAAACTGGGCCAAACAGGAGGTTAAAGGCACTGACTCTCCAAGTCGGGAGAGTGTTAGTAAAGCGTCTGCAATGTTGCACCCGAGTACCAGGGGACGAGAACTGAGACATATTGGAACACGTCTCCCGATCACACGGTTGATCATACTCTGGGTTCCACATGCATGATTTAGCTAAAGGAAGAATCCCTTAAACCTGGAGAGTTGAGACCCGTGGAATGGGTCCCATGCAATATGACTTCAAACGGTCTTCATTTGCTCACCGAACCTCTCCAATCCTATCACTGCTGCGTTTATGCCCCTGTACACACGCTTGATTCTCTTTCGGAGACATAGTGATCCATAGGTTTTAAGATACTTACTAGTCAGGTACATTCTTAGGCGTTTAATATGGGGTGTTTAGTCCATTTCGTTGAGCAAGCAGTAGCTCTTGTCTATTACATATTTGGCTTAAGGAAGTTTATCTGTGCTCATTGCAGTCTCTGGTTTTATGCAGCACCCCAACTCACCTTTCCCCTTAAGCAAGCATAAGTTGGTTTTCTAAATTTGAGACCCTGTTCTGTTTTGTAATCCAGTTCCTGTGTAGCCAAGTTTACATTCCGTGTATTAGTGATATCTTATGATGTTTCTTTTTCTGTGTGACTTATTTCAGTTAGAATCATCATACCTGAATCCACTCATTATGCTGCTATGCGCCTGATGACATAGATTTCATTGCTGAGTGATATTGCATTGTACGTAAGTCCCACAACTTCTTTATCCATTTTTCACTTTCTGTGATATAGAACTTGTCCCGTAAACGAGTTTCTTGTAAACAGATCCGTCCCAAACTTTGGGGTGGCTGTGTCTTTTTGATTTTAATTTCCCTAAGCTATAGGGCCATAAGTGGAAGTGCCCTAGGCTCTGTTGCTTTGTTTTTTAGATGTTTCAGGAAACACCATACACTTCTCCCGTTTGGCTGTTGGCAATATACATCCCGCCCATCAGCATAACAAGGCTCCCAGTTCTCCATGGCCTGTCCTGCCTTTCTGGATTTTACACTTTTTTCAGTTGGCCCTTTTGACCGGGGGGAAGTGAGACTTCATTGTAGTGCAGATTTCCTTTGCAAGCTTGCTTGGTTGGCCAAAAAGGGCGTATGCGTTTTTTCCTGAATATATTCAGGAAAAAACGCATACGCTCTTTTTGGCCAAGTGCATCATTGTCAACGTTTTGCCTCTTTTCCTATGCTTTAAATGCAATTCCAGTGTACCTCCTGAAATTGTTTTCCTGCAGTTCTGCCCCGCTTTCAAGTCCTCTTGGCAGCCTTACTTCAGTATATTTTTGGATGATAGCTGTCATTTATAACTCTGCAAGTTTGTGAATTACAGTGCCCCTGAGCTACTTTCTTCAACTCGCTTTCTTGTGAGCTGGCCACAACACCGCAGGATTGCTTCAGGCCCTAATCTGGTTCCGGCACGGCATGCTGAGCCTTTGGTTAATTCCTCTTCCTGGTGGGAAATGAGTTAAATTTGCCCGTCCAGACACCTCCAGCTAGTCTCTCATTGGTTCTCCCTATTCCTGTTCATCTTCCGCAGAAATTGCAAACTGGGCCAAACAGGAGGTTAAAGGCACTGACTCTCCAAGTCGGGAGAGTGTTAGTAAAGCGTCTGGAATGTTGCACCCGAGTACCAGGGGATGAGAACTGAGACATATTGGAACACGTCTTCCGATCACACGGTTGATCATACTCTGGGTTCCACATGCATGATTTAGCTGAAGGAAGAATCCCTTAAACCTGGAGAGTTGAGACCCGTGGAATGGGTACCATGCAATATGACTTCAAAGGGTCTTCATTTGCTCACCAAACCTCTCCAATCCTATCACTGCTGCGTTTATGCCCCTGTACACACGCTTGATTCTCTTTCGGAGACATAGTGATCCATAGGTTTTAAGATACTTACTAGTCAGGTACATTCTTAGGCGTTTTATATGGGGTGTTGAGTCCATTTCGTTGAGCAAGGAGTAGCTCTTGTCTATTACATATTTGGCTTAAGGAAGTTTATCTGTGCTCATTGCAGTCTCTGGTTTTATGCAGCACCCCAACTCACCTTTCCCCTTAAGCAAGCATAAGTTGGTTTTCTAAATTTGAGACACTGTTCTGTTTTGTAATCCAGTTCCTGTGTAGCCAAGTTTACATTCCGTGTATTAGTGATATCTTATGATGTTTCTTTTTCTGTGTGACTTATTTCAGTTAGAATCATCATACCTGAATCCACTCATTATGCTGCTATGCGCCTGATGACATAGATTTCATTGCTGAGTGATATTGCATTGTACGTAAGTCCCACAACTTCTTTATCCATTTTTCACTTTCTGTGATATAGAACTTGTCCCGTAAACGAGTTTCTTGTAAACAGATCCGTCCCAAATTTTGGGGTGGCTGTGTCTTTTTGATTTTAATTTCCCTAAGCTATAGGGCCATAAGTGGAAGTGCCCTAGGCTCTGTTGCTTTGTTTTTTAGATGTTTCAGGAAACACCATACACTTCTCCCGTTTGGCTGTTGGCAATATACATCCCGCCCATCAGCATAACAAGGCTCCCAGTTCTCCATGGCCTGTCCTGCCTTTCTGGATTTTACACTTTTTTCAGTTGGCCCTTTTGACCGGGGGGAAGTGAGACTTCATTGTAGTGCAGATTTCCTTTGCAAGCTTGCTTGGTTGGCCAAAAAGGGCGTATGCGTTTTTTCCAGAATATATTCAGGAAAAAACGCATACGCCCTTTTTGGCCAAGTGCATCATTGTCGACGTTTTGCCTCTTTTCCTATGCTTTAAATGCAATTCCAGTGTACCTCCTGAAATTGTTTTCCTGCAGTTCTGCCCCGCTTTCAAGTCCTCTTGGCAGCCTTACTTCAGTATATTTTTGGATGATAGCTGTCATTTATAACTCTGCAAGTTTGTGAATTACAGTGCCCCTGAGCTCCTTTCTTCAACTCGCTTTCTTGTGAGCTGGCCACAACACCGCAGGATTGCTCAGGCCCTAATCTGGTTCCGGCACAGCATGCTGAGCCTTTGGTTAATTCCTCTTCCTGGTGGGAAATGAGTTAAATTTGCCCGTCCAGACACCTCCAGCTAGTCTCTCATTGGTTCTCCCTATTCCTGTTCATCTTCCGCAGAAATTGCAAACTGGGCCAAACAGGAGGTTAAAGGCACTGACTCTCCAAGTCGGGAGAGTGTTAGTAAAGCGTCTGGAATGTTGCACCCGAGTACCAGGGGATGAGAACTGAGACATATTGGAACACGTCTTCCGATCACACGGTTGATCATACTCTGGGTTCCACATGCATGATTTAGCTGAAGGAAGAATCCCTTAAACCTGGAGAGTTGAGACCCGTGGAATGGGTACCATGCAATATGACTTCAAAGGGTCTTCATTTGCTCACCAAACCTCTCCAATCCTATCACTGCTGCGTTTATGCCCCTGTACACACGCTTGATTCTCTTTCGGAGACATAGTGATCCATAGGTTTTAAGATACTTACTAGTCAGGTACATTCTTAGGCGTTTTATATGGGGTGTTGAGTCCATTTCGTTGAGCAAGGAGTAGCTCTTGTCTATTACATATTTGGCTTAAGGAACTTTATCTGTGCTCATTTCAATCTCTGGTTTTATGCAGCACCCCAACTCACCTTTCCCCTTAAGCAAGCATAAGTTGGTTTTCTAAATTTGAGACCCTGTTCTGTTTTGTAATCCAGTTCCTGTGTAGCCAAGTTTACATTCCGTGTATTAGTGATATCTTATGATGTTTCTTTTTCTGTGTGACTTATTTCAGTTAGAATCATCATACCTGAATCCACTCATTATGCTGCTATGCGCCTGATGACATAGATTTCATTGCTGAGTGATATTGCATTGTACGTAAGTCCCACAATTTCTTTATCCATTTTTCATTTTCTGTGATATTGAACTTGTCCCGTAAACGAGTTTCTTGTAAACAGAGCCGTCCCAAACTTTGGGGTGGCTGTGTCTATTTGATGTTAATTTCCCTAAGCTATAGGGCCATAAGTGGAAGTGCCCTAGGCTCTGTTGCTTTGTTTTTTAGATGTTTCAGGAAACACCATACACTTCTCCCGAGTGGCTGTTGGCAATATACATCCCGCCCATCAGCAAAACAAGGCTCCCAGTTCTCCATGGCCTGTCCTGCCTTTCTGGATTTTACACTTTTTTCAGTTGGCCCTTTTGACCGGGGGGAAGTGAGACTTCATTGCAGTGCAGATTTCCTTTGCAAGCTTGCTTGATTGGCCAAAAAGGGCGTATGCGTTTTTTCCTGAATATATTCAGGAAAAAACGCATACGCCCTTTTTGGCCAAGTGCATCATTGTCGATGTTTTGCCTCTTTTCCTATGCTTTAAATGCAATTCCAGTCTACCTCCTAAAATCGGTTTCCTGCAGTTCTGCCCCGCTTTCAAGTCCTCTTGGCAGCCTTACTTCAGTACATTTTTGAAACATAGCTGTGATTTATAACTCTGCAGGATTGTGAATTACAGTGCCCCGAGCTCCTTTCTTCAACTCGCTTTCTTGTGAGCTGGCCGCAACACCGCAGGATTGCTTCAGGCCCTAATCTTGTTCCGCCATGGCACGCTGAGCCTTTGGTTAATTCCTCTTCCTGGTGGGAAATGAGAGTTAAATTTGCCCATCCAGGCACCTCCAGCTAGTCTCTCATTGGTCCTCCCTATTCCTGTCCATCTTCCGCAGAAATTGCAAACTGGGCCAAACAGGACGTTAAAGGCACTGACTCTCCAAGTCGGGAGAGTGTTAGTAAAGCGTCTGGAATGTTGTACCCGAGTACCAGGGGACGAGAACTGAGACATATTGGAACACGTCTCCCGATCACACGGTTGATCATACTGTGGGTTCCAGATGCATGTTTCAGCTGAAGGAAGAATCCCTTAAACCTGGAGAGTTGAGACCCGTGGAATGGGTACCATGCAATATGACATCAAAGGGTCTTCATTTGCTCACCGAACCTCTCCAATCCTATCACTTCTGCGTTTATGCCCCTGTACACACGCTTGATTCTCTTTCGGAGACATGGCAATCCATAGGTTTTAAGATACTTACTAGTCAGGTACATTCTTAGGCGTTTAATATGGGGTGTTGAGTCCATTTCGTTGAGCAAGGAGTAGCTCTTGTCTATTCCATATTTGGCTTAAGGAACTTTATCTGTGCTCATTTCAATCTCTGGTTTTATGCAGCACCCCAACTCACCTTTCCCCTTAAGCAATCATAAGTTGGTTTTCTAAATTTGAGACCCTGTTCTCTTTTGTAATCCAGTTCCTGTGTAGCCAAGTTTACATTCCGTGTATTAGTGATATCTTATGATGTTTCTTTTTCTGTGTGACTTATTTCAGTTAGAATCATCATACCTGAATCCACTCAGTATGCTGCTACGGGCCTCATGACATAGATTTCATTGCTGAGTGATATTGCATTGTACGTAAGTACCACAACTTCTTTATCCATTTCTCGCTTTCTGCGATATTGAACTTGTACTGTAAACGAGGTTCTTGTAAACAGAGCCGTCCCAAACTTTGGGGTGGCTGTGTCTTTTTGATTTTAATTTCCCTAATCTATAGGACCATAAGTGGAAATGCCCTAGGCTCTGTTGCTTTGTTTTTTAAATGTTTCAGGAATCAGCATACACTTCTCCCATTTGCTTTTGGGAATGTACATCCCGCCCATCAGCATAACAAGGCTCCCAGTTCTCCATGGCCTGTCCTGCCTTTCTGGATTTTACACTTTTTTCAGATGGCCCTTTTGACCGGGGGGAAGTGAGACTTCATTGTAGTGCAGATTTCTTTTGCAAGCTTGCTTGGTTGGCCAAAAACGGCGTATGCGTTTTTTCCAGAATATATTCAGGAAAAAACGCATACGCCCTTTTTGGCCAAGTGCATCATTGTCGACGTTCTGCTTCTTTTCCTATGCTTTAAATGCAATTCCAGTCTACCTCCTGAAATCGGTTTCCTGCAATTCTGCCCCGCTTTCAAGTCCGCTTGGCAGCCTTACTTCAGTATATTTTTGGACGATAGCTGTCATTTATAACTCTGCAGGTTTGTGAATTACAGTGCCCCTGAGCTCCTTTCTTCAACTCGCTTTCTTGTGAGCTGGCCGCAACACCACAGGATAGCTTCAGGCCGTAATCTGGTTCTGGCACGTCATGCTGAGCTTTTGGTTAACTCCTCTTCCTGGTGGGAAATGAGAGTTAAATTTGCCCGTCCGGACACCTCCAGCTACTCACTCATTGGTCCTCCCTATTCTTCTTCATTTTCCGCAGAAATTGCAAACTGGGCCAAACAGGAGGTTAAAGGCACTGACTCTCCAAGTCGGGAGAGTGTTAGTAAAGTGTCTGGAATGTTGCACCCGAGTACCAGGGGACAAGAACTGAGACATACTGGAACACGTCTCCCGATCACACGGTTGATCATACTCTGGGTTCAACATGCATGCTTTAGCTGAAGGAAGAATCCCTTAAACCTAGAGAGTTGAGACCCGTGGAATGGGTACCATGCAATATGACTTCAAAGGGTCTTCATTTGCTCACCGAACCTCTCCAATCCTATCACTGCTGCGTTTATGCCCCTGTACACACGCTTGATTCTCTTTTGGAGACATAGCAATCCATAGGTTTTAAGATACTTACTAGTCAGGTACATGCTTAGGCGTTTAATATGGGGTGTTGAGTCCATTTCGTTGAGCAAGGAGTAGCTCTTGTCTATTCCATATTTGGCTTAAGGAACTTTATCTGTGCTCATTTCAATCTCTGGTTTTATGCAGCACCCCAACTCACCTTTCCCCTTAAGCAAGCATAAGTTGGTTTTCTAAATTTGAGACCCTGTTCTGTTTTGTATTCCAGTTTCTGTGTAGCCATGTTTACATTCCGTGTATTAGTGATATCTTATGATGTTTCTTTTTCTGTGTGACTTATTTCAGTTATAATCATCATACCTGAATCCACTCATTATGCTGCTACGGGCCTTATGACATAGATTTCATTGCTGAGTGATATTGCATTGTACGTAAGTACCACAACTTCTTTATCCATTTTGCACTTTCTGGGATATTGAACTTGTACCGTAAACGAGGTTCTTGTAAACAGAGCCGTCCCAAATTTTGGGGTGGCTGTGTCTTTTTGATTTTAATTTCCCTAAGCTTTAGGACCATAAGTGGAAGTGCCCTAGGCTGTGTTGCTTTGTTTTTTAGATGTTTCAGGAAACACCATACACTTCTCCCGAGTGGCTGTTGGCAATTTACATCCCACCCATCAGCATAACAAGGCTCCCAGTTCTCCATGGACTGTCCTGCCTTTCTGGATTTTACACTTTATTCAGATGGCCCTTTTGACCGGGGGGAAGTGAGACTTCATTGTAGTGCAGATTTACTTTGCAAGCTTGCTTGGTTGGGCAAAAAGGGCGTATGCGTTTTGTCCTGAATATATTCAGGAAAAAACGCATACGCCCTTTTTGGCCAAGTGCATCACTGTCAACGTTTTGCCTCTTTTCCTATGCTTTAAATGCAATTCCAGTGTACCTCCTGAAATTGGTTTTCTGCAGTTCTGCCCCGCTTTCAAGTCCTCTTGGCAGCCTTACTTCAGTATATTTTTGGACCATAGCTGTCATTTATAACTCTGCAGGTTTGTGAATTACAGTGCCCCTGAGCTCCTTTCTTCAACTCGCTTTCTTGTGAGCTGGCCGCAACACCGCAGGATTGCTTCAGGCCCTAATCTGGTTCCGGCACGGCATGCTGAGCCTTTGGTTAATTCCTCTTCCTGGTGGGAAATGAGAGTTAAATTTGCCCGTCCAGACACCTCCAGCTAGTCTCTCATTGGTTCTCCCTATTCCTGTTCATCTTCCGCAGAAATTGCAAACTGGGCCAAACAGGAGGTTAAAGGCACTGACTCTCCAAGTCGGGAGAGTGTTAGTAAAGCGTCTGCAATGTTGCACCCGAGTACCAGGGGACGAGAACTGAGACATATTGGAATACATCTCCCGATCACACGGTTGATCATACTCTGGGTTCCACATGCATGATTTAGCTAAAGGAAGAATCCCTTAAACCTGGAGAGTTGAGACCCGTGGAATGGGTCCCATGCAATATGACTTCAAACGGTCTTCATTTGCTCACCGAACCTCTCCAATCCTATCACTGCTGCATTTATGCCCCTGTACACACGCTTGATTCTCTTTCGGAGACATAGTGATCCATAGGTTTTAAGATACTTACTAGTCAGGTACATTCTTAGGCGTTTAATATGGGGTGTTTAGTCCATTTCGTTGAGCAAGGAGTAGCTCTTGTCTATTACATATTTGGCTTAAGGAACCTTATCTGTGCTCATTGCAGTCTCTGGTTTTATGCAGCACCCCAACTCACCTTTCCCCTTAAGCAAGCATAAGTTGGTTTTCTAAATTTGAGACCCTGTTCTGTTTTGTAATCCAGTTCCTGTGTAGCCAAGTTTACATTCCGTGTATTAGTGATATCTTATGATGTTTCTTTTTCTGTGTGACTTATTTCAGTTAGAATCATCATACCTGAATCCACTCATTATGCTGCTATGCGCCTGATGACATAGATTTCATTGCTGAGTGATATTGCATTGTACGTAAGTCCCACAACTTCTTTATCCATTTTTCACTTTCTGTGATATAGAACTTGTCCCGTAAACGAGTTTCTTGTAAACAGATCCGTCCCAAACTTTGGGGTGGCTGTGTCTTTTTGATTTTAATTTCCCTAAGCTATAGGGCCATAAGTGGAAGTGCCCTAGGCTCTGTTGCTTTGTTTTTTAGATGTTTCAGGAAACACCATACACTTCTCCCGTTTGGCTGTTGGCAATATACATCCCGCCCATCAGCATAACAAGGCTCCCAGTTCTCCATGGCCTGTCCTGCCTTTCTGGATTTTACACTTTTTTCAGTTGGCCCTTTTGACCGGGGGGAAGTGAGACTTCATTGTAGTGCAGATTTCCTTTGCAAGCTTGCTTGGTTGGCCAAAAAGGGCGTATGCGTTTTTTCCTGAATATATTCAGGAAAAAACGCATACGCTCTTTTTGGCCAAGTGCATCATTGTCGACGTTTTGCCTCTTTTCCTATGCTTTAAATGCAATTCCAGTGTACCTCCTGAAATTGTTTTCCTGCAGTTCTGCCCCGCTTTCAAGTCCTCTTGGCAGCCTTACTTCAGTATATTTTTGGATGATAGCTGTCATTTATAACTCTGCAAGTTTGTGAATTACAGTGCCCCTGAGCTCCTTTCTTCAACTCGCTTTCTTGTGAGCTGGCCACAACACCGCAGGATTGCTTCAGGCCCTAATCTGGTTCCGGCACGGCATGCTGAGCCTTTGGTTAATTCCTCTTCCTGGTGGGAAATGAGTTAAATTTGCCCGTCCAGACACCTCCAGCTAGTCTCTCATTGGTTCTCCCTATTCCTGTTCATCTTCCGCAGAAATTGCAAACTGGGCCAAACAGGAGGTTAAAGGCACTGACTCTCCAAGTCGGGAGAGTGTTAGTAAAGCGTCTGGAATGTTGCACCCGAGTACCAGGGGATGAGAACTGAGACATATTGGAACACGTCTTCCGATCACACGGTTGATCATACTCTGGGTTCCACATGCATGATTTAGCTGAAGGAAGAATCCCTTAAACCTGGAGAGTTGAGACCCGTGGAATGGGTACCATGCAATATGACTTCAAAGGGTCTTCATTTGCTCACCAAACCTCTCCAATCCTATCACTGCTGCGTTTATGCCCCTGTACACACGCTTGATTCTCTTTCGGAGACATAGTGATCTATAGGTTTTAAGATACTTACTAGTCAGGTACATTCTTAGGCGTTTTATATGGGGTGTTGAGTCCATTTCGTTGAGCAAGGAGTAGCTCTTGTCTATTACATATTTGGCTTAAGGAAGTTTATCTGTGCTCATTGCAGTCTCTGGTTTTATGCAGCACCCCAACTCACCTTTCCCCTTAAGCAAGCATAAGTTGGTTTTCTAAATTTGAGACCCTGTTCTGTTTTGTAATCCAGTTCCTGTGTAGCCAAGTTTACATTCCGTGTATTAGTGATATCTTATGATGTTTCTTTTTCTGTGTGACTTATTTCAGTTAGAATCATCATACCTGAATCCACTCATTATGCTGCTATGCGCCTGATGACATAGATTTCATTGCTGAGTGATATTGCATTGTACGTAAGTCCCACAACTTCTTTATCCATTTTTCACTTTCTGTGATATAGAACTTGTCCCGTAAACGAGTTTCTTGTAAACAGATCCGTCCCAAACTTTGGGGTGGCTGTGTCTTTTTGATTTTAATTTCCCTAAGCTATAGGGCCATAAGTGGAAGTGCCCTAGGCTCTGTTGCTTTGTTTTTTAGATGTTTCAGGAAACACCATACACTTCTCCCGTTTGGCTGTTGGCAATATACATCCCGCCCATCAGCATAACAAGGCTCCCAGTTCTCCATGGCCTGTCCTGCCTTTCTGGATTTTACACTTTTTTCAGTTGGCCCTTTTGACCGGGGGGAAGTGAGACTTCATTGTAGTGCAGATTTCCTTTGCAAGCTTGCTTGGTTGGCCAAAAAGGGCGTATGCGTTTTTTCCAGAATATATTCAGGAAAAAACGCATACGCCCTTTTTGGCCAAGTGCATCATTGTCGACGTTTTGCCTCTTTTCCTATGCTTTAAATGCAATTCCAGTGTACCTCCTGAAATTGTTTTCCTGCAGTTCTGCCCCGCTTTCAAGTCCTCTTGGCAGCCTTACTTCAGTATATTTTTGGATGATAGCTGTCATTTATAACTCTGCAAGTTTGTGAATTACAGTGCCCCTGAGCTCCTTTCTTCAACTCGCTTTCTTGTGAGCTGGCCACAACACCGCAGGATTGCTCAGGCCCTAATCTGGTTCTGGCACAGCATGCTGAGCCTTTGGTTAATTCCTCTTCCTGGTGGGAAATGAGTTAAATTTGCCCGTCCAGACACCTCCAGCTAGTCTCTCATTGGTTCTCCCTATTCCTGTTCATCTTCCGCAGAAATTGCAAACTGGGCCAAACAGGAGGTTAAAGGCACTGACTCTCCAAGTCGGGAGAGTGTTAGTAAAGCGTCTGGAATGTTGCACCCGAGTACCAGGGGATGAGAACTGAGACATATTGGAACACGTCTTCCGATCACACGGTTGATCATACTCTGGGTTCCACATGCATGATTTAGCTGAAGGAAGAATCCCTTAAACCTGGAGAGTTGAGACCCGTGGAATGGGTACCATGCAATATGACTTCAAAGGGTCTTCATTTGCTCACCAAACCTCTCCAATCCTATCACTGCTGCGTTTATGCCCCTGTACACACGCTTGATTCTCTTTCGGAGACATAGTGATCCATAGGTTTTAAGATACTTACTAGTCAGGTACATTCTTAGGCGTTTTATATGGGGTGTTGAGTCCATTTCGTTGAGCAAGGAGTAGCTCTTGTCTATTACATATTTGGCTTAAGGAACTTTATCTGTGCTCATTTCAATCTCTGGTTTTATGCAGCACCCCAACTCACCTTTCCCCTTAAGCAAGCATAAGTTGGTTTTCTAAATTTGAGACCCTGTTCTGTTTTGTAATCCAGTTCCTGTGTAGCCAAGTTTACATTCCGTGTATTAGTGATATCTTATGATGTTTCTTTTTCTGTGTGACTTATTTCAGTTAGAATCATCATACCTGAATCCACTCATTATGCTGCTATGCGCCTGATGACATAGATTTCATTGCTGAGTGATATTGCATTGTACGTAAGTCCCACAATTTCTTTATCCATTTTTCATTTTCTGTGATATTGAACTTGTCCCGTAAACGAGTTTCTTGTAAACAGAGCCGTCCCAAACTTTGGGGTGGCTGTGTCTATTTGATGTTAATTTCCCTAAGCTATAGGGCCATAAGTGGAAGTGCCCTAGGCTCTGTTGCTTTGTTTTTTAGATGTTTCAGGAAACACCATACACTTCTCCCGAGTGGCTGTTGGCAATATACATCCCGCCCATCAGCAAAACAAGGCTCCCAGTTCTCCATGGCCTGTCCTGCCTTTCTGGATTTTACACTTTTTTCAGTTGGCCCTTTTGACCGGGGGGAAGTGAGACTTCATTGCAGTGCAGATTTCCTTTGCAAGCTTGCTTGATTGGCCAAAAAGGGCGTATGCGTTTTTTCCTGAATATATTCAGGAAAAAACGCATACGCCCTTTTTGGCCAAGTGCATCATTGTCGATGTTTTGCCTCTTTTCCTATGCTTTAAATGCAATTCCAGTCTACCTCCTAAAATCGGTTTCCTGCAGTTCTGCCCCGCTTTCAAGTCCTCTTGGCAGCCTTACTTCAGTACATTTTTGAAACATAGCTGTGATTTATAACTCTGCAGGATTGTGAATTACAGTGCCCCGAGCTCCTTTCTTCAACTCGCTTTCTTGTGAGCTGGCCGCAACACCGCAGGATTGCTTCAGGCCCTAATCTTGTTCCGCCATGGCACGCTGAGCCTTTGGTTAATTCCTCTTCCTGGTGGGAAATGAGAGTTAAATTTGCCCATCCAGGCACCTCCAGCTAGTCTCTCATTGGTCCTCCCTATTCCTGTCCATCTTCCGCAGAAATTGCAAACTGGGCCAAACAGGACGTTAAAGGCACTGACTCTCCAAGTCGGGAGAGTGTTAGTAAAGCGTCTGGAATGTTGTACCCGAGTACCAGGGGACGAGAACTGAGACATATTGGAACACGTCTCCCGATCACACGGTTGATCATACTGTGGGTTCCAGATGCATGTTTCAGCTGAAGGAAGAATCCCTTAAACCTGGAGAGTTGAGACCCGTGGAATGGGTACCATGCAATATGACTTCAAAGGGTCTTCATTTGCTCACCGAACCTCTCCAATCCTATCACTTCTGCGTTTATGCCCCTGTACACACGCTTGATTCTCTTTCGGAGACATGGCAATCCATAGGTTTTAAGATACTTACTAGTCAGGTACATTCTTAGGCGTTTAATATGGGGTGTTGAGTCCATTTCGTTGAGCAAGGAGTAGCTCTTGTCTATTCCATATTTGGCTTAAGGAACTTTATCTGTGCTCATTTCAATCTCTGGTTTTATGCAGCACCCCAACTCACCTTTCCCCTTAAGCAATCATAAGTTGGTTTTCTAAATTTGAGACCCTGTTCTCTTTTGTAATCCAGTTCCTGTGTAGCCAAGTTTACATTCCGTGTATTAGTGATATCTTATGATGTTTCTTTTTCTGTGTGACTTATTTCAGTTAGAATCATCATACCTGAATCCACTCAGTATGCTGCTACGGGCCTCATGACATAGATTTCATTGCTGAGTGATATTGCATTGTACGTAAGTACCACAACTTCTTTATCCATTTCTCGCTTTCTGCGATATTGAACTTGTACTGTAAACGAGGTTCTTGTAAACAGAGCCGTCCCAAACTTTGGGGTGGCTGTGTCTTTTTGATTTTAATTTCCCTAATCTATAGGACCATAAGTGGAAATGCCCTAGGCTCTGTTGCTTTGTTTTTTAAATGTTTCAGGAATCAGCATACACTTCTCCCATTTGCTTTTGGGAATGTACATCCCGCCCATCAGCATAACAAGGCTCCCAGTTCTCCATGGCCTGTCCTGCCTTTCTGGATTTTACACTTTTTTCAGATGGCCCTTTTGACCGGGGGGAAGTGAGACTTCATTGTAGTGCAGATTTCTTTTGCAAGCTTGCTTGGTTGGCCAAAAACGGCGTATGCGTTTTTTCCAGAATATATTCAGGAAAAAACGCATACGCCCTTTTTGGCCAAGTGCATCATTGTCGACGTTCTGCTTCTTTTCCTATGCTTTAAATGCAATTCCAGTCTACCTCCTGAAATCGGTTTCCTGCAATTCTGCCCCGCTTTCAAGTCCGCTTGGCAGCCTTACTTCAGTATATTTTTGGACGATAGCTGTCATTTATAACTCTGCAGGTTTGTGAATTACAGTGCCCCTGAGCTCCTTTCTTCAACTCGCTTTCTTGTGAGCTGGCCGCAACACCACAGGATAGCTTCAGGCCGTAATCTGGTTCTGGCACGTCATGCTGAGCTTTTGGTTAACTCCTCTTCCTGGTGGGAAATGAGAGTTAAATTTGCCCGTCCGGACACCTCCAGCTACTCACTCATTGGTCCTCCCTATTCTTCTTCATTTTCCGCAGAAATTGCAAACTGGGCCAAACAGGAGGTTAAAGGCACTGACTCTCCAAGTCGGGAGAGTGTTAGTAAAGTGTCTGGAATGTTGCACCCGAGTACCAGGGGACAAGAACTGAGACATACTGGAACACGTCTCCCGATCACACGGTTGATCATACTCTGGGTTCAACATGCATGCTTTAGCTGAAGGAAGAATCCCTTAAACCTAGAGAGTTGAGACCCGTGGAATGGGTACCATGCAATATGACTTCAAAGGGTCTTCATTTGCTCACCGAACCTCTCCAATCCTATCACTGCTGCGTTTATGCCCCTGTACACACGCTTGATTCTCTTTTGGAGACATAGCAATCCATAGGTTTTAAGATACTTACTAGTCAGGTACATGCTTAGGCGTTTAATATGGGGTGTTGAGTCCATTTCGTTGAGCAAGGAGTAGCTCTTGTCTATTCCATATTTGGCTTAAGGAACTTTATCTGTGCTCATTTCAATCTCTGGTTTTATGCAGCACCCCAACTCACCTTTCCCCTTAAGCAAGCATAAGTTGGTTTTCTAAATTTGAGACCCTGTTCTGTTTTGTATTCCAGTTTCTGTGTAGCCATGTTTACATTCCGTGTATTAGTGATATCTTATGATGTTTCTTTTTCTGTGTGACTTATTTCAGTTAGAATCATCATACCTGAATCCACTCATTATGCTGCTACGGGCCTTATGACATAGATTTCATTGCTGAGTGATATTGCATTGTACGTAAGTACCACAACTTCTTTATCCATTTTGCACTTTCTGGGATATTGAACTTGTACCGTAAACGAGGTTCTTGTAAACAGAGCCGTCCCAAATTTTGGGGTGGCTGTGTCTTTTTGATTTTAATTTCCCTAAGCTTTAGGACCATAAGTGGAAGTGCCCTAGGCTGTGTTGCTTTGTTTTTTAGATGTTTCAGGAAACACCATACACTTCTCCCGAGTGGCTGTTGGCAATTTACATCCCACCCATCAGCATAACAAGGCTCCCAGTTCTCCATGGACTGTCCTGCCTTTCTGGATTTTACACTTTATTCAGATGGCCCTTTTGACCGGGGGGAAGTGAGACTTCATTGTAGTGCAGATTTACTTTGCAAGCTTGCTTGGTTGGGCAAAAAGGGCGTATGCGTTTTGTCCTGAATATATTCAGGAAAAAACGCATACGCCCTTTTTGGCCAAGTGCATCACTGTCAACGTTTTGCCTCTTTTCCTATGCTTTAAATGCAATTCCAGTGTACCTCCTGAAATTGGTTTTCTGCAGTTCTGCCCCGCTTTCAAGTCCTCTTGGCAGCCTTACTTCAGTATATTTTTGGACCATAGCTGTCATTTATAACTCTGCAGGTTTGTGAATTACAGTGCCCCTGAGCTCCTTTCTTCAACTCGCTTTCTTGTGAGCTGGCCGCAACACCGCAGGATTGCTTCAGGCCCTAATCTGGTTCCGGCACGGCATGCTGAGCCTTTGGTTAATTCCTCTTCCTGGTGGGAAATGAGAGTTAAATTTGCCCGTCCAGACACCTCCAGCTAGTCTCTCATTGGTTCTCCCTATTCCTGTTCATCTTCCGCAGAAATTGCAAACTGGGCCAAACAGGAGGTTAAAGGCACTGACTCTCCAAGTCGGGAGAGTGTTAGTAAAGCGTCTGCAATGTTGCACCCGAGTACCAGGGGACGAGAACTGAGACATATTGGAATACATCTCCCGATCACACGGTTGATCATACTCTGGGTTCCACATGCATGATTTAGCTAAAGGAAGAATCCCTTAAACCTGGAGAGTTGAGACCCGTGGAATGGGTCCCATGCAATATGACTTCAAACGGTCTTCATTTGCTCACCGAACCTCTCCAATCCTATCACTGCTGCGTTTATGCCCCTGTACACACGCTTGATTCTCTTTCGGAGACATAGTGATCCATAGGTTTTAAGATACTTACTAGTCAGGTACATTCTTAGGCGTTTAATATGGGGTGTTTAGTCCATTTCGTTGAGCAAGGAGTAGCTCTTGTCTATTACATATTTGGCTTAAGGAACCTTATCTGTGCTCATTGCAGTCTCTGGTTTTATGCAGCACCCCAACTCACCTTTCCCCTTAAGCAAGCATAAGTTGGTTTTCTAAATTTGAGACCCTGTTCTGTTTTGTAATCCAGTTCCTGTGTAGCCAAGTTTACATTCCGTGTATTAGTGATATCTTATGATGTTTCTTTTTCTGTGTGACTTATTTCAGTTAGAATCATCATACCTGAATCCACTCATTATGCTGCTATGCGCCTGATGACATAGATTTCATTGCTGAGTGATATTGCATTGTACGTAAGTCCCACAACTTCTTTATCCATTTTTCACTTTCTGTGATATAGAACTTGTCCCGTAAACGAGTTTCTTGTAAACAGATCCGTCCCAAACTTTGGGGTGGCTGTGTCTTTTTGATTTTAATTTCCCTAAGCTATAGGGCCATAAGTGGAAGTGCCCTAGGCTCTGTTGCTTTGTTTTTTAGATGTTTCAGGAAACACCATACACTTCTCCCGTTTGGCTGTTGGCAATATACATCCCGCCCATCAGCATAACAAGGCTCCCAGTTCTCCATGGCCTGTCCTGCCTTTCTGGATTTTACACTTTTTTCAGTTGGCCCTTTTGACCGGGGGGAAGTGAGACTTCATTGTAGTGCAGATTTCCTTTGCAAGCTTGCTTGGTTGGCCAAAAAGGGCGTATGCGTTTTTCCCTGAATATATTCAGGAAAAAACGCATACGCTCTTTTTGGCCAAGTGCATCATTGTCGACGTTTTGCCTCTTTTCCTATGCTTTAAATGCAATTCCAGTGTACCTCCTGAAATTGTTTTCCTGCAGTTCTGCCCCGCTTTCAAGTCCTCTTGGCAGCCTTACTTCAGTATATTTTTGGATGATAGCTGTCATTTATAACTCTGCAAGTTTGTGAATTACAGTGCCCCTGAGCTCCTTTCTTCAACTCGCTTTCTTGTGAGCTGGCCACAACACCGCAGGATTGCTTCAGGCCCTAATCTGGTTCCGGCACGGCATGCTGAGCCTTTGGTTAATTCCTCTTCCTGGTGGGAAATGAGTTAAATTTGCCCGTCCAGACACCTCCAGCTAGTCTCTCATTGGTTCTCCCTATTCCTGTTCATCTTCCGCAGAAATTGCAAACTGGGCCAAACAGGAGGTTAAAGGCACTGACTCTCCAAGTCGGGAGAGTGTTAGTAAAGCGTCTGGAATGTTGCACCCGAGTACCAGGGGATGAGAACTGAGACATATTGGAACACGTCTTCCGATCACACGGTTGATCATACTCTGGGTTCCACATGCATGATTTAGCTGAAGGAAGAATCCCTTAAACCTGGAGAGTTGAGACCCGTGGAATGGGTACCATGCAATATGACTTCAAAGGGTCTTCATTTGCTCACCAAACCTCTCCAATCCTATCACTGCTGCGTTTATGCCCCTGTACACACGCTTGATTCTCTTTCGGAGACATAGTGATCCATAGGTTTTAAGATACTTACTAGTCAGGTACATTCTTAGGCGTTTTATATGGGGTGTTGAGTCCATTTCGTTGAGCAAGGAGTAGCTCTTGTCTATTACATATTTGGCTTAAGGAAGTTTATCTGTGCTCATTGCAGTCTCTGGTTTTATGCAGCACCCCAACTCACCTTTCCCCTTAAGCAAGCATAAGTTGGTTTTCTAAATTTGAGACCCTGTTCTGTTTTGTAATCCAGTTCCTGTGTAGCCAAGTTTACATTCCGTGTATTAGTGATATCTTATGATGTTTCTTTTTCTGTGTGACTTATTTCAGTTAGAATCATCATACCTGAATCCACTCATTATGCTGCTATGCGCCTGATGACATAGATTTCATTGCTGAGTGATATTGCATTGTACGTAAGTCCCACAACTTCTTTATCCATTTTTCACTTTCTGTGATATAGAACTTGTCCCGTAAACGAGTTTCTTGTAAACAGATCCGTCCCAAACTTTGGGGTGGCTGTGTCTTTTTGATTTTAATTTCCCTAAGCTATAGGGCCATAAGTGGAAGTGCCCTAGGCTCTGTTGCTTTGTTTTTTAGATGTTTCAGGAAACACCATACACTTCTCCCGTTTGGCTGTTGGCAATATACATCCCGCCCATCAGCATAACAAGGCTCCCAGTTCTCCATGGCCTGTCCTGCCTTTCTGGATTTTACACTTTTTTCAGTTGGCCCTTTTGACCGGGGGGAAGTGAGACTTCATTGTAGTGCAGATTTCCTTTGCAAGCTTGCTTGGTTGGCCAAAAAGGGCGTATGCGTTTTTTCCAGAATATATTCAGGAAAAAACGCATACGCCCTTTTTGGCCAAGTGCATCATTGTCGACGTTTTGCCTCTTTTCCTATGCTTTAAATGCAATTCCAGTGTACCTCCTGAAATTGTTTTCCTGCAGTTCTGCCCCGCTTTCAAGTCCTCTTGGCAGCCTTACTTCAGTATATTTTTGGATGATAGCTGTCATTTATAACTCTGCAAGTTTGTGAATTACAGTGCCCCTGAGCTCCTTTCTTCAACTCGCTTTCTTGTGAGCTGGCCACAACACCGCAGGATTGCTCAGGCCCTAATCTGGTTCCAGCACAGCATGCTGAGCCTTTGGTTAATTCCTCTTCCTGGTGGGAAATGAGTTAAATTTGCCCGTCCAGACACCTCCAGCTAGTCTCTCATTGGTTCTCCCTATTCCTGTTCATCTTCCGCAGAAATTGCAAACTGGGCCAAACAGGAGGTTAAAGGCACTGACTCTCCAAGTCGGGAGAGTGTTAGTAAAGCGTCTGGAATGTTGCACCCGAGTACCAGGGGATGAGAACTGAGACATATTGGAACACGTCTTCCGATCACACGGTTGATCATACTCTGGGTTCCACATGCATGATTTAGCTGAAGGAAGAATCCCTTAAACCTGGAGAGTTGAGACCCGTGGAATGGGTACCATGCAATATGACTTCAAAGGGTCTTCATTTGCTCACCAAACCTCTCCAATCCTATCACTGCTGCGTTTATGCCCCTGTACACACGCTTGATTCTCTTTCGGAGACATAGTGATCCATAGGTTTTAAGATACTTACTAGTCAGGTACATTCTTAGGCGTTTTATATGGGGTGTTGAGTCCATTTCGTTGAGCAAGGAGTAGCTCTTGTCTATTACATATTTGGCTTAAGGAACTTTATCTGTGCTCATTTCAATCTCTGGTTTTATGCAGCACCCCAACTCACCTTTCCCCTTAAGCAAGCATAAGTTGGTCTTCTAAATTTGAGACCCTGTTCTGTTTTGTAATCCAGTTCCTGTGTAGCCAAGTTTACATTCCGTGTATTAGTGATATCTTATGATGTTTCTTTTTCTGTGTGACTTATTTCAGTTAGAATCATCATACCTGAATCCACTCATTATGCTGCTATGCGCCTGATGACATAGATTTCATTGCTGAGTGATATTGCATTGTACGTAAGTCCCACAATTTCTTTATCCATTTTTCATTTTCTGTGATATTGAACTTGTCCCGTAAACGAGTTTCTTGTAAACAGAGCCGTCCCAAACTTTGGGGTGGCTGTGTCTATTTGATGTTAATTTCCCTAAGCTATAGGGCCATAAGTGGAAGTGCCCTAGGCTCTGTTGCTTTGTTTTTTAGATGTTTCAGGAAACACCATACACTTCTCCCGAGTGGCTGTTGGCAATATACATCCCGCCCATCAGCAAAACAAGGCTCCCAGTTCTCCATGGCCTGTCCTGCCTTCTGGATTTTACACTTTTTTCAGTTGGCCCTTTTGACCGGGGGGAAGTGAGACTTCATTGCAGTGCAGATTTCCTTTGCAAGCTTGCTTGATTGGCCAAAAAGGGCGTATGCGTTTTTTCCTGAATATATTCAGGAAAAAACGCATACGCCCTTTTTGGCCAAGTGCATCATTGTCGATGTTTTGCCTCTTTTCCTATGCTTTAAATGCAATTCCAGTCTACCTCCTAAAATCGGTTTCCTGCAGTTCTGCCCCGCTTTCAAGTCCTCTTGGCAGCCTTACTTCAGTACATTTTTGAAACATAGCTGTGATTTATAACTCTGCAGGATTGTGAATTACAGTGCCCCGAGCTCCTTTCTTCAACTCGCTTTCTTGTGAGCTGGCCGCAACACCGCAGGATTGCTTCAGGCCCTAATCTTGTTCCGCCATGGCACGCTGAGCCTTTGGTTAATTCCTCTTCCTGGTGGGAAATGAGAGTTAAATTTGCCCATCCAGGCACCTCCAGCTAGTCTCTCATTGGTCCTCCCTATTCCTGTCCATCTTCCGCAGAAATTGCAAACTGGGCCAAACAGGACGTTAAAGGCACTGACTCTCCAAGTCGGGAGAGTGTTAGTAAAGCGTCTGGAATGTTGTACCCGAGTACCAGGGGACGAGAACTGAGACATATTGGAACACGTCTCCCCGATCACACGGTTGATCATACTGTGGGTTCCAGATGCATGTTTCAGCTGAAGGAAGAATCCCTTAAACCTGGAGAGTTGAGACCCGTGGAATGGGTTACCATGCAATATGACATCAAAGGGTCTTCATTTGCTCACCGAACCTCTCCAATCCTATCACTTCTGCGTTTATGCCCCTGTACACACGCTTGATTCTCTTTCGGAGACATGGCAATCCATAGGTTTTAAGATACTTACTAGTCAGGTACATTCTTAGGCGTTTAATATGGGGTGTTGAGTCCATTTCGTTGAGCAAGGAGTAGCTCTTGTCTATTCCATATTTGGCTTAAGGAACTTTATCTGTGCTCATTTCAATCTCTGGTTTTATGCAGCACCCCCAACTCACCTTTCCCCCTTAAGCAATCATAAGTTGGTTTTCTAAATTTGAGACCCTGTTCTCTTTTGTAATCCAGTTCCTGTGTAGCCAAGTTTACATTCCGTGTATTAGTGATATCTTATGATGTTTCTTTTTCTGTGTGACTTATTTCAGTTAGAATCATCATACCTGAATCCACTCAGTATGCTGCTACGGGCCTCATGACATAGATTTCATTGCTGAGTGATATTGCATTGTACGTAAGTACCGACAACTTCTTTATCCATTTCTCGCTTTCTGCGATATTGAACTTGTACTGTAAACGAGGTTCTTGTAAACAGAGCCGTCCCAAACTTTGGGGTGGCTGTGTCTTTTTGATTTTAATTTCCCTAATCTATAGGACCATAAGTGGAAATGCCCTAGGCTCTGTTGCTTTGTTTTTTAAATGTTTCAGGAATCAGCATACACTTCTCCCATTTGCTTTTGGGAATGTACATCCCGCCCATCAGCATAACAAGGCTCCCAGTTCTCCATGGCCTGTCCTGCCTTTCTGGATTTTACACTTTTTTTCGAGATGGCCCTTTTGACCGGGGGGAAGTGAGACTTCATTGTAGTGCAGATTTCCTTTGCAAGCTTGCTTGGTTGGCCAAAAACGTGCGTATGCGTTTTTTCCAGAATATATTCAGGAAAAAACGCATACGCCCTTTTTGGCCAAGTGCATCATTGTCGACGTTCTGCCTCTTTTCCTATGCTTTAAATGCAATTCCAGTCTGACCTTCCTGAAATCGGTTTCCTGCAATTCTGCCCCGCTTTCAAGTCCTCTTGGCAGCCTTACTTCAGTATATTTTTGGACGATAGCTGTCATTTATAACTCTGCAGGTTTGTTAATTACAGTTCCCCTGATCTCCTTTCTTCAACTCGCTTTCTTGTGAGCTGGCCGCAACACCGACAGGATAGCTTCAGGCCGTAATCTGGTTCTGGCACGTCATGCTGAGCTTTTGGTTAACTCCTCTTCCTGGTGGGAAATGAGAGTTAAATTTGCCCGTCCGGACACCTCCAGCTACTCACTCATTGGTCCTCCCTATTCTTCTTCATTTTCCGCAGAAATTGCAAACTGGGCCAAACAGGAGGTTAAAGGCACTGACTCTCCAAGTCGGGAGAGTGTTAGTAAAGTGTCTGGAATGTTGCACCCGAGTACCAGGGGACAAGAACTGAGACATACTGGAACACGTCTCCCGATCACACGGTTGATCATACTCTGGGTTCAACATGCATGCTTTAGCTGAAGGAAGAATCCCTTAAACCTAGAGAGTTGAGACCCGTGGAATGGGTACCATGCAATATGACTTCAAAGGGTCTTCATTTGCT